>NC_137829.1:38197125-38369625 GCF_963921795.1 Nannobrachium achirus
GTTCCTGTACATTTTCGCCAGACATAGACGATACAGAAATGTATCAAACTGACTATCGTAAACAATATAGAGCCACCACCCTGACAATATCGCCCGAGACGATTTTAACATCCATAGATAGGGCTGTCACGATATGACATTTTACATGACGATTAATTGTCACTCAAATAATTGGCGATTAACTGGGTTTTTGTCGTTGATAATTACATTTCAGTTTGGCTTTTAGGCTTTGAAGTTGTACATGGTAGATATGACACATAACCTAAATATACAAAGAAATTACTGACATATTTGACAACTTACTACTTAAAAAATAACTTTGATAGTGGAAATAGCCGATCTACAAGCTCACAACTGCTATTTCCACAATTGTTGACCTTTTTTTAAATATATGAACATTTTTCAACATGGAAACGATTATGAAGATTATGAAAAATAATCACGATTATGTCAAAAAATCACGATTAGACGATTATGTAATAATTGTGACAGCCCTATCCATAGAGAGATTACCCATGGGATGAACGAGTGACAGGACTTTGGTACCCTATATTTATACACAGTATCTATAACCTCTCTTTGTTATTTCACGTGTCCCAGAGTGATGGAGTGGATCTGCCGCTGAGCGACGCCGGGGTGGTCCTGCCCCTCGTGTGCGATGGGGTGAACAATCCCCAGGGCGACGGGATGAATCCGCCCCAGAGCGATGAGGTGAATCTGCCCCAGACCAGCGTGATGGATCTGGAGGTCATGCAGCTGAGACAGAAACTGGACGAGCTGACGGGAAACATCAGCGACCACGGCCTCACCTCCGACGAGGACGAACCCAACAGCTCCCCCCGGAAGGCTGTAGGCTGGAGCAGCCACCACGAGGGGGACAGCAGCCCCACCACACCCCCCTCCAGACCCTTCACCACCACCAGGCCGGCAGCTGGCCCTGTGGCCTCCTCCGCACCACTGGAAGGTGTGCTAGAGCAACCTGAGAACCAGATGGCACAGGTCTGTAATACTGTCTTTCTCCATCAAAAAGTAAAGAAAAGCAAAGCAAGGTGCAACAAAATTCATGATACAGAAAGCATATATTTCGATGAATTAAGTACAAAGGACCCCAATGGAAACAAGCCATAGATAGTGCTTTCTTGGGTTTAAAATCCTCTTAGCAGACCTTGTATTGAACAGTACTTTCTTGTGAGTTTTTTTGCAAACTGTTAATAAAGTATTCAGTCAATCAAAAACACATTCAAATATAGCTGCAAGCAGCGATAAAGTGTCCAAGGCATAAAAAGCAGGAAAGCAAAAAGGCATCAAGGGAAAGCAAAGAAGAATATCAAAGAAAAACTAGAAGCAGTGTTCTTCCGAACAGGACTCCGGCAGGTCAGGTAGGTTTTTTTTGGCCTAGTGGTGACTCTATAATAGGCCAAAGTGAAAAGGGTGCCACGTGTTCTTGGGCCTTTCACGGCAATCGGACGCTGCATGCGGGATTTGAAGCATTTTGTTCCAAAAATGTGTTTTGCAAAAATTGACCCGCTGGTGGCGCTATAACAGGCCAATGTGAGAAGGGTGGCATCTGTTCCTTGGCCTAGTGGGAATGTGTGTGCAAAATCTCACACACATAGCAGGCTGCGTTTGAGACATTTTGTTCAAAAAGGAGCAATCCTGCAAACCTTGGAATTAAATTTTAGCCAATTAGATAGAATATGATATCGGACAAATCTGTCATGATTACATCACTGTAGAGATACTGTGTACTGATTTGTGTGATTTTCGGATAAAATCTGAAGGAGTAATATCGAAGAATGTGTTTTACATACTGTAAGTCGGCCTTCTGGTGGCGCTATAAATGGCAGATGTGAAAAATGCGGGGCACAGGTTTTTCCTTGGCCTCTGGGAAGTGTGCATACAAAGTTTTACACTAATCGGTGGTTATAGGTAAAAGCACAAATTGGCCTCTACACAACATGTATGCAAAAGACTGTAGGCCTATATGCAACAGACATAAAAAACTGTGATACTATGCACCTGGACAGTTTGATGATGTACATAGTAAGCCTTGCTGAGCTATGAAGACCATATGAATCGGCCGAGCCACGAATCTCATAGGGCAGGAGCCTATCTCCTGTTTCTGTAGCGTAAGGCAGCTTGATGTACAAGTACACCCCCTGGACATGACGCTAGTATGTCGCAGGGAGTTACCCCCAATCCAACCCTTGATGCTGAGTTTCAAGCAGGGAGGAACTGGGTCCCATTTTTTAGAATCTTTGGTATGACACGACCCGGGTTTGAACTCGGATCTCCCAGTCTCAGGGCAGACACTCAAACCACTAGGCCACTGAGCTGGTTCATGATATCATTGCAATCCTTGGAAATCACAACATAGGTGTAGACATGACAGTTTGTATTATAATGCTTGTTTCAGGATTTATGATGCAAAATACATTATTTAGTAATGGCGGATATTAAAATATGCATCAAGGGGGGTTGGGGGAAATTTTTAGGAAGGCTCCATATCAGACATTGTTCAAGGAACCAAACTGTAAAGTCTACCAAATATCACGGTTTTATGCTTGTATAAACCCCAGGCGGGATTCGATCCAACGACCTTCTGCATGAAAGGCGTATGCCCTGACCACTACACTAGGCAGCCACAGGATCTGTAAACCATGTTTGTTTAAAAAAAAAAAGTTCTATGTAGGCTGAGTGCCTTGATTTTATTGATTTCTTTTTTATATTTTGGAGGCTTGGGGTGAAATCAACCTGAGTAAATGTAATCTGAGTATTTCTGACATTTTCGAGTGATCATATTTTCTTTCACTCAGAACAGAAAAATAACGGCTGGTAGAGAAGGGCTCATTTTAAACATGAACGTGATCTGGAGTTAGATCAGACGTGTCAACATTAAAGAGTTTGACATACGCACATGCCAAGGGCATACAGGATGTTAACATCAACTCAACCCGATGTGGGGTTTGAACTCACAACTGTCCATATATCAGGCACAGGCACTGACCACTACACTACGGCAGTCACACATAATAGACCTGTCATTAAAAAAAAAAAAAAGTTTCATGTAATGTACTTGACGCCTTCTTTCAAAATGATATAGCGCCCCCCTTTGGCCAATTGGGGTAAGATTGGTTTCAGCGATGTTTGGACTAACCCTCTACAGTAGTTCATCATGAAATTTTTACTTTGCATGTATGTTTTAGAGGCAGAAGAATAATTTGCATACAACTTGCAATAATGATTGAATTATTAAAAATGCATGTTTCAATTTTTAAAAAATCCGATCTGACAGATCTTTAGATATTGGTCCAAAGTTCATGTAAAAAAGGTTCCGTGCACGTGACGCAAAAGTTCCGGAATAAAAGCGGGTTTAAGTGTTTTACAAACTGCTCAAAATGGCGGAAAATCTAAGGGCGGAGCTTACTTAACAAAGACACAGATGTCTTCCGCTTGAGTCAAGGCACGCGTGTAAGCAAGTTGCATGTCTTCAAACGAAACGAGGCATGACTTATGCCCCTTTAAAGTTTGAGTTTTCAAACGCTTCGTATAGCGCCCCCCTTTGGCCAATTGGAGTAAGATTGCTTTCAGTGATATTTGGACAAACCCTCTACATATTTGCCAAATGCCATGAACGTGTCACTTTGCATGTATGATTTAGAGGCAGAAGAATAATTTGCATGAAACTGCATTATTCAGTGAATTATTAAAAAATTATGTTTCGCTTTAAAAGAAATCCGGCCGCTGCGTGATGACCGTATTGGTCCAAAGTTCATGTAAAAAAAGTTTCGCGAAACTTCCCAGGAGGAGATAGATTTTGACTGTTTTTCATATAATTCAAAATTGTGGGAGAGGTAAAGGTCAGAGGTCAAAAGTCAGAGTGTAAAAGTTGTTCGGCATGAGGAGACGCATAAGTGTATACAGGTTTCATGGCTGGACCTGAAACAGAGCATGAGCTTTACCTGTTCAAAGTTGGCATTTTTCAAAGGCTTCCTACAGCGCCACCCTTTGGCCGATTGTTGCGAGCTTCGCGTTTTAGCCGTTTGGCATAGTCCTCTGCCATACTGCCGAGTTTCGTAAAAAGCGACTGCACGGTCTAGCCGCTAGAGAAACAGTGGCGGAATAATAATAATAGTGCTGAAGTCCAATATCAATAAGTGTCCATTTGCCACTTCGTGGCCTTGGCCACTAATTAGGACGATAACGTTTTCAAGCACACATACTGTACTTAAATCTTTAATGCATTTTGCTTACTTGCCAGCGAGTTTCTCTCAATGCTTTCCGTCCTACTGCACTATAATACTGTAACACAGAGAAAGGGGGAAAAAAGCTTCCCCTGGCTCACCGAAGCCTTACTTCTGCCACTTCAGTTGGAACCCAGCTCAAGCGCAACGTAATAAATCAAATCACGCAGCCTCAATTGTTTATGCTGCCTTTTTGACAGTTTCTGGAGTTCCAGATTTCTTGAGGCGGGGTACAGGCTAGAAAAATAATTTGTGCTCGGTTTCCCTGCTCAGTCACCTGAACGGACCATCAAGGAGGACTCGAATAAAACCTGGGGCTCTATTATGATCCAGGTCTTATGCCTTATGCCTTAACTTCTTTGCCTTTTTTTTACTATATATACATATTTTTTTAAATATTTCAAATAGCTGATCTGCAAGTTCACAACGTGCAGATGTAGATCAGCATTTGAAGTATTTAAAAATGGTTTTCAAAATAGTAAAAAAAATCACACCCGTGTGAACTGAGCGGTGGTGGTGGTGGGGGGGGGGGGGGGTGCCTGTGTGTGTGTGTGTGTGTGTGTGTGTGTGTGTGTGTGTATTGCAGTTGATGCTCAGGGCAGGCTAGACTCAACAGCACCTCTCTGGTCACCCAGGGTACTCAGGCTACACCAGAGGCTACATACAGACAGACAGACAGACAGACACACACGGCCACGCTATGGAGACGGTGTGACCACCGCTCAAAAAGGCAAAGAAGTTAAGGCATAAGGCATAAGACCTGGATCATAATAGAGCCCGGGTGTCTACTGTCAGGAAATTGCACGTGTTTGTTCTCTGTATAGGTTTAGTCCAGTGGTGCTCAACCTGTGGGTCGGGACCCTCAGGGGGGTCCCCACATGATTTTGAGGGTGTTCTCAAGATGACATGCAGTTAAAGATGGTGCCGTGATTTTCTTCCCCCCTACAACTTAATCATCAAAATACCAATATAATGTATATTGGTCGTTTTTTATAGCCCAAATGAGTGATGCCTGATTTTTGGGTCTAGTGCTGATTTTGGGTCTTAGACCAATGTGATTGTTTATTTATTTTTTCTTACCAATATTTTGTCATTTTATCAATTTAAATTATTTTTTTATTAATTATTAACGATTTGATTAAATGTAAGTTTGATTTCTATTTGAAAATGTTTTGTGTGTATGTATAAGCAAACATATAAATAATGAGTGTATATTATTTCAATATATGAAAAGAACATTTAACTTGCATTATTCAATGAACAAGCCATTGCTCACAAATTCACATATTGTAAACTGATGTTCATTTTAATTAACCACTTAAATCCTATTAGAAGAAGAAAAGATTTAGTGATTAAAATTGGGACACATGTGCTGCATAATTGCCATTACCGATGTCATCATAAGTCAAACTGATATGATGTGTATGTGTAGTGAATTGAATAACCTTATGTTGGAGCTCTGTAGAATGGCTGCAATGTAAAACATCAAGCGTCTCCTGAGATGAGGCTGCTATTGCAGTCTCCAACAGAGTTGATTGTTTAGCACAGGGGTCTTCAACAGGGGGTCCGGGACCCCTAGGGGGTCCTCAGAGTTACTACAGGGGGTCCTTCAAATCTTTGTGTGATAGAAACCTTTTTTCTTCTTTTTTATATTAATAACCACTTGAACCCTAACGTCCATATTCTGAGAACTTTAGCCAAAAATAGCAGATCTACAAGCTCACAACGCCTCGGCTATTTTTGGCAAAGAGGTTTGGTGTAGAGGGGAAAAAAGAGCAGACTAAGTACAGAGTGAAAGGTCAAGTTTATTAAGTATTGACCGTTCAGGTGGTTACATAATCTGATAACACAAATTGACATGAATCCAAAATACACTGAAGATTATGCTGTCAAACAATGAAACTACCGTATATGGAATCTGGGGGTCCCTGCATCATCTCTCTCTCAGCTAAGGGGTCCTTGGCCTGAAAACGTTGAAGACCCCTGGTTTAGCATATTAACAAGATATTGATTGCTTATGCTCAAACAATCTTCTTTGTTCCAGTTTGGCTCTGAATCTATTTGGAAATAGCCTACTATTATTGAATTTGTCAGGGGCCATCGCAAATGCTGGCTTGTGGTGGACATTTTTTGTAAAAATATAAATATCTGAGTGTGTTCAAATAGAACCAAATGAACCATACTGGTTCATTTGGTTCCATGTGTACACCCTCAGAGTTACGGGGGCTGGACCAAGTCTTTGCCAAGGACCGGACATATCGATGACTCCTGCATAATAATACTGCTGTCTGTAGGTCAACTACTCAACGGAGAGCACGGATGGGACATGGCGCACCCCAGACGAGGGACCCCAGAAGATTATACGCCGGGGCTCCACAGCCCTACTGAGTGAGTTGGAGAACAAGATAGCTCAAGCAACCGCCAGCGTCCAAAGCACAAAGAGTGAGGTAATTATGACCTTCAATCAATGTTTCTGGGGTCTGGGCCGCCTTGGGGAGGCATCAAAAATCATAGGGGAGTGTGAGGCCTTGTCTGTTATAACATTTGTTGCTGTTGCTCAAAATCATATAGAAACACATACTGTATTTGTCATGCATAATTAATATACTGTATTATCATGTACTGTAAATGTAACATACAGTAGCTAACTCTCACTTGTAATACAATGTCAAATGATTTGGATTGTGTAGTTACCTTGTCAATGATGTAACTTATATTGGTGAGATACTTTCAATAGTTGCTCTACTGACTGGAAATTAGCCTTGGAAACCCAGACTTTTATTTTAACTGGAAATTGATGTTGAAAATATTCTGCTCATTGACTGAAACCGTTCTCAAAGTAACTGTTTTATTTGCCTGCTAATTGTGCAATGTAAGCCAGTGGGGTGCAACTATTGAAGATATCTCTATCTTTGGAGGTACAGTAACCCAAAAGTCTACTCTAAAGTGTCATTTTGCCACACTTTCATCAGAAAGACAACACTTGGCATGGCATGGCATACAGGTCTAAACATAGCAGAACCCAAGCAATGCAGGTTAACATCAAGGTTTGATGTCATTTTCTCTCCTCCAAGGTTTCTTACATACAAAATCGGATCACAGCCCTGAATGCAGCAGGGATGACATTAAATAAAGGAAGAAAGGTGAGGTACATTTAGTGGAGCTATTATTTGAGCCACTAGTGCAATGATCTGTAGGTTTGCAATAACTAAGACTATGATGACTAAAACTATCCGACTATATTGCCAATTTCGTCAACAAATAAAAAGAATAAAGAATAAAACGAGAATGTTAGGGAGGGACTGGTGGAGAAGAGATCCAGTAGAACTAGAAGACGAGTCATTTTATGTTTGGTTGCGCTCAGGTGTTGCGTTATGAAAATAGCAGATCTATAAGCTCAAAACACATCACACTGCTACGCACTGCTACTAAAAAACCTTTTCATATCAAGGTCCATTATTTATTTTGCATTTGAGACACAGACCAACATTTGATGAGATTTAGCCTCTCAACCCTTTCAGATGACAAAA
This sequence comes from Nannobrachium achirus, assembly GCF_963921795.1. Taxonomy (NCBI): domain Eukaryota; kingdom Metazoa; phylum Chordata; class Actinopteri; order Myctophiformes; family Myctophidae; genus Nannobrachium; species Nannobrachium achirus. Next base: position 38,204,900 of record NC_137829.1, read on the forward strand.
ACCTGACTAAAACTAATTGCATTTTTATTCAAAAGACTATGACTATAATTAAATCAATATCAGCTGTCAAAATTAACACTGTGGACATATTCGCTTTCAATGATTGTGAATCATACCAACTGATGCTGTACAGTATGTCTAACTAGAATGAAGACAACCTTCTTTTATCTCTAATTTGTATTTTCTCTTTTGATCTATTTCTAGTCTGCTATTCCGATCCAAGCACGGAGGCTCTCCCAGTCCCAGGACTTTCCCACAAGTAAGAACAAACTGCTGCCTTTGAGCAATTCCCCCTGGGGGGCTCCTGACTGCTGGAATCAAACGTCTTAACCTTGTTAAACTTTTAGAGAACACAATGTTGTCATCTCTGGCCCTAGTTGCGGCAAACAACGAGCGCTGTGCTGGATCTCGTTGTAACCTTCCTATTTTCTCACCGGGATCGCAGCCATGCCCAAGGTTGCATACTAGGGGACCAACAAATGCTGGACGATGATTTGTTTATCATAGTAACAATAGCCTCATTTATTCCCAAAGACAACGAAAGAATAGCGTGCGTGACACTTTAGATAATACTGTCAACGAGGAACTGCCCCAGTGTGTTTGGCTGAAAACATAGCGAGGCTCGCAGCAACCGTGTTTCACGCACCTTAGTCATTGGAAGGTGTTCTGAGGGCAGCATTAAATTTCATTGGTTTTACCGCCCGTCCAATCAGTTAGAGCTGTCACTTTGACTGGCAGTTGTGTGTTGTGAGACTTCCTCCTGTTTTTGGAAAACTATGCCTAGTAAACCTAACCACAATCTGGGAACCCATTGTCAAAAAAAGGAAAAAAGAGTGTCCTCTCTTTTGTTCCTTTTCACAGAATCTGTCTTGAGAGATTAACCTAACCACAACCCTAACCCTAACATCACAAAAACTATGCCTAAACCCAACCCCAACCCTGACCCTAACTTCACAAAAACTATACCTAATGTGGCAAAGTTATGCCTAAAGTGATGAAAATTATGCCTAAAGTTGTGAAATGAAGCCTAAAGTTGCAAAGGTATGGCTAAAGTTGCGAAATTATGCCTGATATGAAAAATGGGTATGTACAGTATGAGTGTAGAGTATGGGATTCGATCGATGTTATTGTGTTATTGTGAACACTGAGCCTAGCATGACACCAAGGCATCCGGCAGTATTGGGTTTCGGTAGTGATTTGAATGTCATATTTCACAGCCTGGGTTTGCTAAGCTTGCTTGAACCCGCCTCCCAGAACCAAAGAAATGGAATGCTGCCCACAGAACACATTGCGGTGAATAAAAGTGACATCTCTGTGTTGCACGAAGCTGATGGAGCATGAACGTACACTGTGGCTATCACATATTACTTCCAGGTCAGGCGGGCAGCTTTGTGAGGAACTCTCTCTACACAGGCTCCATTACCCAGAGGACCCCAGTCGCCAAGCCCAAAAAACGGGCAACTTGTGCGGTATGACCCCCCATATGACCTCCCCTCGTCCTGTGGTGGTGGGTGCTGGATAAATTAACGGTGCAGTTGGTTGGTCTGGTGGTGGGCTTCTGGCAGTGGTGGAAAAAGTACTCTGATTCTTTACTTAAGTAAAGGTATTAATACTGCATCAAAATGTACTTAAGGTACGAAAGGTTAAAGTACAAAATGTTTGAAAATAGACGATCTACAAGCTCGCAATGCATCGCAGCACAAAGCGTTGTGAGCTTGTAAATCAGCTATTCATTCATGGGGAGCCCGCAGTGTATCCCTGTACCCAGGGCCCAGAATTTGGTGCGACACCCCTGCTTCTATAATTGGTTCCGTTCTCGATTTTTGGAACCCATGGTGCTTTCATGGTAACCAGCTGCGAACCGGCTTACGTTTTCCACCAGTTTTAAGCAGAACCATTTGGGAGGATGAGTCCTCACTTACCCCGGTTCAATTACAGGCCTGGCTAGCAAAGTGTCGAATATGACCGGTCAAAGTGTCCATTTCACGGGTGAAATTCAATTGTCAATGGCAGTTACAGACACTTTCCCTTTTCTTTTCTTGATTGCTTTTACCATTGTTTATATCTCAGCTGCATCTTCCAACCTGTAGAATAGTGTGTAGTGACATGCCCACTTTGGAAAAAACAAGTATTTTTTGGTTCCAGTTCCAAACTAACTTTTAGAGTTTTTAGCCAATTCATTTTCAGTGGAAAGTAACACTGAAGATTAGGCAGGAAAAAAGAACGAACCGGTTCAACCCCGGTGGAAAAGGGGTGGTTCTTGCATAGGTACAGTAGCTCAAGCAGAGTTGGCTCCTAATCTAAAGATGTCCCTCCTCCTGGCTCATTCAGACATTATTGGAATAGGGTATTGAATCAGGGGCCATGGGTCCTCTAAGATGCCACAGTTAATATGCTCTGATGTTCAATAAATAAAATGATTTATCCACTATGTTATGGGTGCCTGGGTGGGAACACAGAATTCAAAGCAGATCCAATGTTTGCAGGCATTTTGGCTCCATTATGAAAGATGTGTTTTGATTTTAGTTTTCTTTTTCTTTTCTTTTTTTGTAGTGCCACGATAAAAATGACAAAATATTTGGAAGCTACAAAGAGAACTGATAGGGGAAAAAAACGAAACAGAGGGGAAAGATGAGGAAAGAGAGGAGAATGAGAGGAGAAAAAAATATATAAAATATAGTTGTTTGGTGATCTTAAACACCCCAATGTGTTTCTTGTTTCTGAGGATTTGAAACACATGTGGTTGCATCACACACAGAGCTGTTTCATATAGGAGGGTGTCATTATTGGAAGATTATCTTTCTGTGCCACAGTGCCAAACATTTCACTGTATATTTCGTGAGATTGTATGAACATCTCTGGGAAAGTCATCAAGTAATTGTGTTCCCTGACCTCGAAGGGATGCTTTATTAGAGGTGAGGCCACTCTCACAAGATAAACACGCTTCTGGTTTCCAAGGTTTTCCATCCAAATAAACGGGTTGCATAGGATCATTAGCAATCTGGGAACCCATCGTCAAAGAAAAGGGGAAAACAGCACCCTCTCTGTTTTGTTTCTTTTCATCTGATTAGATCATTAGTCACTCACTCTCTCCTCCAGGGCAGTGGTTCTGGTTTTGACTCAGGGCCCCCCTTATAAAACGTTTTTTTTTGAGCGGTGGTCACACTGTCTCCTTAGCATGAGCGTGTGTGTTGGTTTGTTACTATGCGTGTGTGTATCTACAGTATGCGTGTGTATCCACCTCTTTCCGCGGGAATTTACTGGAGAATTTTTTGCACCACACTTCCGGTTAACAGCAGACATACAAGCTCACGTCGCGTCGCAGATGCAACCGTTGTGAGCTTGTAGATCACACTCGGCTGCGGTGCCGGAAGCTCCGTCCAACTTCTGCGCAATGCATTATGGGATGTTGGAAAGTTGTGGATAGCTGTGGATAGGGTTGCCACCTTTCAGAAATTGAAATAAGGAACACCTCTTCCGGGCACGCGGTGCGTGCGTTCCGTGCGCGTGGCACAGCCGCCGGCCGGCGAAAAAATGCAGTCCCAAACCCATGAAATGCATAGAATAGTTATAACTATAACACACAACATGGTATAACCTATATTGTTTTGCAGTTTGAAGTGGCCAATTGTTTCTAAAATATGAATAAGTTAATTTTGTCTGAAATAAAGCAATGTATGAATGATTTGAACCTGGCTCTTGTATTGGGTCACTTGGTGGTCAGTAAAGAGAAGGTAGTCAAGAAACCATTAAGTCATATACTTAAAGTTTAAAGTGCTTTATTAGCAACGAAGATTAAACATTTTTTACTTTAGGCTGAATAGGCTTCACTAGCCTGAACCTGAGCATAGCCTAGTTTAAAGTGCTTTATTAGCAATGAACATTGAACATTTTTACTTTAGGCTGAATAGGCTTCACTAGCCTAAACCTGAGCATAGCCTATTTTATGAACATTGAACATTTTTACTTTAGGCTGAATAGGCTTCACTAGCCTAAACCTGAGCATAGCCTATTTTATAAAGTGGCTACTGTCTACAATCTACTGTCTTGACACTCGAACCAAAATTGTTCTATAGATCATAATCTACAAATTGGAAGTGAAAAATAAACTTTAACACAAATTTAAAATGAAAACCAAAAATTACATGTACACGGAACCCCACTATAGGCAGAGCGTAGAGCGCACCACAGCCTCAGCGACTGCGAGCCGCCTCACAGGCGGTCCTTCGTGCCTCTCCCTCCTTTTGCTGTCTTTTCCTGTGTTTTATTTCATTCATTATTGTTAAATTCTGTGTTGAGGTTTGTGTGACAGACCTTTATGGGGCATTTGGTTAAATACGGAACAAACCGCGTTCCGTATTGGTTCAATACGGAACGCATCTTTTAATTGTCCAATACGCAACGATTCCGTATTATACGGAACGGGTGGCAACCCTAGCTGTGGATAGTCCTTACTGGGTTTCTGCGTACTGCAGTCGGACCCATCTCGGATAGCCTGAGCATCAGCTGCAATACCGCTGGGTGACCAGTGGCGGCCCGACCCTGAAATGAACTGTTACACACACACGGCCACGCACACACACGCACCACCACTCACTTCAAACTTGGTTTGATTTTTCATCCACGGTACCCCTGAATTACACTGTTACAGTATTTTTTTTAGAATCTTACAGATATGTCCATGTTAGCAAATCTTTCCCCCCTACCCTGGTACCCTGGTCCCAGTTAGCGCATGCGCTAACTGAATCCGGTTTGGTAGTTCCGGCCAAAGTGTAGTCTGTTTTGAATACAAAATGACGTAATTGATCATCAGGTCTAGACCGGATCAAACAACCTGTTTAGTAAACGAAGACCAAGCCTGGTGAGGCGAGGTTAAGGGCAGTGGATGCACAACGCCAAACAGTGTGCTGAGGGAGGCACACTGGAGTGCCGTTTTAAAGATTGATAATATGCTTCAATTCAGGATTGTTCTTCTCTTCATTCTGATCTAATGTTAATTCTGCACATTTTCTCTTTGACTTCTTATGGACTTGCAATCGATATCTCAACAATAGACGAATTCCTCCATCCTCCGCATGTCATAATTCACATTGACCCGTCGCGTCTATTCAACTTTGTCGTCTCCCACTTAATTCATTCCAGATTCATCCTGTCATTCTCTGTTCATTCTGCACATGGTTTTATTCACCCACCCACTCATTCAATCAATTAACACACACTTTGTTGTTGTCTCTATGTCCATCCACCCATGTGTTTGTCTGTCACCTGTCCATGTATCTGTCTGTCTATCTGTTTCTCTCTGTCTGTCTGTCTGTCTGTCTGTCTGTCTGTCTGTCTGTCTGTCTGTCTGTCTGTCTGTCTGTCTGTCTGTCTGTCTGTCTGTCTCTGCAGAAGCCAGTAATGGCACTGCTCCCATGAGGAGGAAGTTGAGCATTATCTGAGAGGCAGCAATGTTCTGTGTCAAGAGCTTTTATCCCTTCATCTCACTTTATTAAAGCATGCAATGGCAGCTTCTGGACCAATAGTATCTACTGATGTGCGCTCCGTTCCATGACATAGATCAATGGTTCTCACCCTGTAGGGGGCTCCCAACAATTTAAGGACTTTTAAGACCTTTTTTAATACCTCAACAAAATAAAAAGAAAGAAAAGGAAAGGACCATTACTGCATCAAAAGTAATCAACAAACTATACTATACTGGTCAAACATTTGCCAAAATGTCAAGTAATATATGAAAGGGGCAAAATGCTATGCTATTTTCACAATATTTATCTGTGGAACCGAGTCGAACTTGTCAGGGTGGGGGGGTCCCCAGTTCAAATATAATTATTTTGTGGGGTCACGGCCTGAAAAGGTTGAGAACCACCGATCCAATTCCAAGACAGGAGACGATAGGATTTTCAGAGGCTGTCACCTGGAATAATAATAATAACAACTTAATGTCATGGTAACATTTAGTGTTATGCATATATCATGCCGTTGGGCCATAACCATTATCTGTATGTGAAACTATTGACATTATGCAATTTACTCAGCCTTTATTTTAAGGCAGAGATTTGTTTTCTTTTCTATTTTGGTATTTTTTTTTAATGCGGATAAATGCACAGATATTAATAAGCAGGCCTTGCAAATGTAAAACAAATATATATAATGTTTTGTATATTTTTAGCGTGTCCATCTTTCAATATTACCCCACATTGATAATCTGAAGTATGACTATAATCATTCGTTATTTCATAATTCTGCATGAAAGATGTATTTTTAATTTATTTGAGATTGTGTTTAGGGTATGTTTTTTAATTTTATGTTTTGCTTTTATAACCTTCATTTGTAATTAACCATTTGAACTGTGTTTTAAGCCAATAAAGAGTCAATTGGAGCCCAGCATGTCCATTTTCCATCACTAAACTGCTTCAAACCTCTTCATCTACTGTATGATGTAATTTTAATAAAGTAATATCACATAACTATCACATAAATAAGTTGTCGTGCTCATTAAATTGTTCACAAACTACATTATCATGGTCAGTTTGTCTTTTTTTTAATATAGCATTCAACTACTAATGTAGTGTTGTGAACTTGTGACACAACTAACGTTGAAGACAACAGGTATTTATTAATAGTTTATAATGATCTGATCTCTCTTAAACAAATCAAAGCTTCACTGAAGACCTATTTATGGACTCTATTAACCATCATTATCTAATTAACATGGTGATATGATCTAACTCTCCACTCAACAGACGAGAAATCCTACAGTGTAAATGCACATTGTCTCTCATCCATTAATCCAGTCCCATCCAGGGATGTGATATCAATATTACATATCATTGCTGTCAGGCAGAAACCAGAACACCAGAGAAGTTTACCTATAGGGAAGTTGGCTGTGCTTTTGATTCAAGTTTAAGGACGCTTTCCTTACTAAACAAGTACGATACCAACCATTAGGTACAAGCCATTATACATCTAGGCTATATAGTGTCAGTTCATCTATAACTATTAATTTACCGAATGTCTGTATGTCCGTCCGCCGTTTGACCGTCTGTCTGCATGCTGACATCACTGATACAAAACAGTGTCGCCACCATGGTAACAGCCGCATGCTGAAACAATGCCCAACTGACATCACTGACTGACATCACTACAGTGCCCAAATTTGGAAATGACATCACAGACTGGCCTGGAACACCACATATGGTGAATCTACTGATCAGGTCCTGTAATCACAGGGTAAAAATCTAGAAACCTAATTATATGTCTCCCGAATGACTTCTCGGCCTTGCTATCAGATGTTCACTGAATATTGTATCTAGCTGTTCTCACCCCATTTGAATAATAAACGACTATTTATGAGTCTTGTCACCACATAATAGATTGCCTACAGGTTTCCTCACAGCATGTGAATGTTGAAACTTATTTGTACATGCATTTGATGTCTTCAAATACTCTGAGACAGTTTAACTGTTCCTAAGTAAGAACAGTGCAGAGCTCACCCAAGAGCATCAGTCTACATCTGCAAACACTGAAGAGGGCTTCGTTATTTATTTAACTCCATGAGATTTATTTATTTACCCATCATTACAAACAATCCACCATTTCCCCCTTTATTCCCGCCTTCAAATATCTCTCTCTCTCTCTCTCACTCTCTCTCACACACTCACACACACACGCACACACACACATGCACGCACGCACGCACGCAAGCACGCACGCACGCACGCACGCACACACACACACACACACACACACACACACACACACACACACACACACACACACACACACACACACACACACTGTATGTATGTACTGTATTTTCTAGTGTCCAAAGGTAAATGTATTCAAACAATCTTCAGAAGCTTGGCTCCAATCAACAGTCTAAGCATCGTTTCCAAAATGGGCCAGGCTCTCTGCTATACGTGTTTTCAATCAGTAAGATGCAGAGTAACAGCATGTGTGTGTCCAAGAGACATAAAGAGAACGTGGCATGGTAAACATTAAGACATTAGATGCACAGTGTAAGTGGGCCAAATGCAAACATTTACAGAAAGTCTGTGTCATGGTGTACTGTACATAAACTAAGCAGATGTTGCTGTGGTTTATCTGGAGGCATAAGTACTCCATTACTTTGGGAGATGCTTGTCATTTTCCTCCATGATTCATCTAAATGTATGCTGTGGTTAAGTCAAGCACAGTCGTTTATTTCCCAACAAAAGAATATCAACATGCACGGCCCCTGAATGGCTGTGATGAGAGAGAGAGAGAGAGAGAGGGGTCAGGGTGGAGCATTGAAGCAGCAGGATGTAAAGGGTTTGAAGGTTCGTCTGTCAAGGTCCACCAGTGATGTGTCGTTCCACTCCGTCAGCGCCCCCTGCTGTTCACCAACAACCTGCTTCACTCTGTGGGCTGAGTGAGACATTCTGGTTGAGTGTCCCATTTGTATAGTCGCGATCGCGGACACATTTTTATGGGTCCCTTAGTTTTTTATTTCCTAGATTTAGGCTATTATTATTCAAAATATTTTCAAAAGATATTCCCCCCAAAAAGCATTTTTTTCATGAATTACCAGTAAGACGCCTCAGGGCGCCAATTCTTGGCCATCTGTATATCGGACCAGTTACCCATATATGGAGACCCCTGCATGATAGTCAACAATGTTATGTCAAAACATGCCCATATATGGGGCATCATGGGCATTCCCAGATATACCCTTAATATTGATGACATTGGGACAGGGATCTCTATATATGGGCATAAAACGTATGTTAGTAAAGCCAAGCAGGGCCTTGGCGAGTTAGGCCTGGGTTTGGCCTGGGTTTGATGCCTGGGGATATCCATATATGGGCATAAGGGGTACCCTAACAGGGCATCATCTGGGAATCTGTATATGGACATTTTATCCTTATTAATAATAAATATGTATTCATATGCATACACTATATTTTATGCCCATACATGGAGATCCCTATCTGAACTAGCCACACATATCTGGGCCATGGCTTGGCCATCTGGCCAGTGATATATATCGATGACATCAGGGATCTTCATATATGGGCATAAAAGAGATTCTGGGGAATACCCATATCGACTATTACATAGGTGATGTCATCTGTGATATCACCTGTGATGTCACAGTCAGTGACAACCAGGGAACCAACCAATAGACTGTAAAAATGTGTACTGACTGACTGACTGACTGACTGACTGACACAGAGACAAGCTGTGACATTTCTCATGGTATACAGTGACCTTCGGTCGCAAAAAACAAAATCCAATTATTCTTTTTTATAATTTCCTGTAGAAATCTAAATCTAAAGACATTCCCCATGTTTAAGAAGCAATGAAAAGAGACGATCGCTAGTCTGGGAACCACTAGTTTTGGGAACCACTCATCACTGCAGCTACTGAGAAATGAAATCAACTGTGCCATTTGCTCTCTGCACTGCTATCTGCTGCCCTCTAGCGGTCAGAAGATAACCCTATTTTAGATCACTTCTTTCACTGCAATGAACTGTCTGGATGTTTTACTTTGTTCACAAGAGAACCCTGCTAGACATACAAAAAGGCAATAACTCAAGCTACCTATTGCCAGTAGCAGCTCACTGACTTGGTGTCCTGACAGGGCTGATGTCTCCATGAAAAGCAGGCCCTTGTCCACAGCTAAAGTCTGTCCCTCCTGTATGGTGACAGTATGATCAACATGTTATAAAATATATATTTTTAAAGATAATTTGTTGTTTTATGACAAAAGAATTGTTGGGGAGTTTGGTTTAGAGTTATAATAGGCCTTACATTTAGAGGTCGGTTTAGGAGTTGGGGTCAGATTTATGCCTGATTTACAGGCAGCTGTTTGCACCAAAAATAGCAGAACTACAGCAGTTGCAGCATTACACGTTGTGAGCTTGTAGCTCAGCTATTTTCAACACACCAAAAATAGCAGAACTACAAGCTCACAAAGCGTTGTAGCATTACACGTTGTGAGCTTGTAGCTCAGCTATTTTCAACACACCGTATAACTCAAGCTTTAAGGATAAAAAGGTTAAAAGTCCTCACAAGTTTATTAATACTTTGTGTGTGTGTGTGTGTGTGTGTGTGTGTGTGTGTGTGTGTGTGTGTGTGTGTGTGTGTGTGTGTGTGTGTGTGTGTGTGTGTTGAAGTACCTCCTTGGAGACTTGTCTCACGTGATCGAGGTCTCCTTTGTTAGCAACCAGGGCGATCACAGTAGTTCCTGGGATGTATTGCTTCTGCAGCTCCCTGAGCCACAGCTGAGCTCTTATAAACGTGTCCTTAAGCACACGCACGCACGCACGCACGCACACACGCACACACACACACACACACACACACACACACACACACACACACACACACACACACACACACACACACACAGTGCAGATAGAGATTGAGTGTCATTATACGGTATAGCCTACTCCAGACATATTCACATCGTACTGTATATGAGTGTGTGCATGTGCATTTGCCTGTGCACTATATTGTGTCTGTGTTTATGTAAATGTGTGTGCGTTGACTTTACTCTCTTGGTGATGTCATAGGCGACCAGCGCAGCGTGAGCGCCTCTGTAGTACAGTGGGGTGACACTATGGTACTTCTCCTGTCCTGCTGTGTCCCAGATCTCAAAGCGAAGTGTGACATCACCCAGGTAGACCACCTTGGTCAGGTAGGCACCTGGTAAATGGTAAATGGTGCATTTATACAAAACACATGTAATATGGATTGCATTTGTATAGAGCTTTTCTAAGCAAGTTGCGAACTCAAAGCGCTTTACAATGGTCCATTCATTCATACATTGTATTTACACATGTACTAGTATGTAAACTGTCATAACTGGGCTCTATATGAGGCAATGCAATAATAATGTATTGTATTGTTGATATATGAATGCTTCAGACAAGAACCCATTAAACAAATGTTAAAAAAGGTGCATTTATATGGCGCCTTTATCCAAGGCGCTTTACAATGATTGTGAATTACATTCACACACACACATTCATACTCCATTCACTGATGACGGAGGAAACCATGCAAGGCACCAACCTGCTCATCGAGAGCAATAAGGGGTTTAGAGTCTTGCTCAAGGACACTTAGACACTAACTCTGGGGGAGCCTGGGATCGAACAGGGAACCCTCCGGTTCCCAAGCGACCTCTCTACTTCCAGAGCCACTGCTGCTCCATAGACACATGTTAAACTACATGTGGAATTCCTTAGTGTCCAATATCTGGACCTCTGCTATTCAGACGTTACAGCTCCCATTAGACCAAATCATTATTATGTGGATGACACTCAAATAATTGTACTGTAGACAGCTAAAGGATAATAATCCCATAGAGAGACAAAACCAGGCGAGACAGATGTTGCACTACAGTGAAACCAAGTGAGACATACCGGTATGTTACAGTGAAACCAGGTGAGGCAGATGTTACTGTGAAACCTAGCGAGACTGATGTTAGACTACAGTATAACCTGGTGAGACAGATATTACCTAACCCTAACCCTAACCAGGTAAGGTAGCTTTTAGACTACAGTGAAACCAGGTGAGAGAGATGTTACACTACAGTGAGGTGAAATCAGGTGGGACAGATGTTACTGTGAAACCAGGTGAGACAGATGTTAGACTACTTTGAAACCAGATGAAGACAGATGTTAGACTACACTACAGTGAAACCAGATGAAGACAGGTGTAAACAGATACTCTGGACTGGATGAGCACAGTGATCTTATGGCCCATTATTCATGATAATAACTACATTTACAAAGTCACAGTGAGTGTAGACATTCAAAGTGTAGGCATTTACCTGACAGAGCATGACAATACAACACATATAAGAAGTCAAAAGTTAATCACTTAACCCCTATACGTCATTGGCCGGAATTCCCCAGTGCTCTGTACAAGCCCCTCTCCTGTTTTCCCTCAACAACACTAAATAATGTTAAATGGTGCCTTTACAGTCACAGCCATTAGGAGCCTTTATCCAAGGCGCTTTACAGAGATTGTGCATTACATTCACCCATTCACACACCGATGGCAGAGGAAACCATGCAAGGCACCAACCTGCTCACTGGGAGCAACTATAGGGTTCAGAGTCTTGCTCAATGACTCTTCAACACTAACTCAGGGGGAGCCCGGGTTCTAACTGGGAACCCTTCTGGAACCCTCTGTGTTCTAATGATGGTTTCTCTACCCCTGAGCCACTTGCCGCCCCTATAAGAAAATTTGCTGAAAAAATAATCTTTGCTGAAAAAAATAAATAAAAAAAAATAACTCATAACAAGAATAGAATAGGTTTACCAAAGAATAGAAACACTAGGGTTTATGTGGTTAAAAGGGGCAGTTTTAATCCTGTATACACAACAGTAAACCATGGTTATACAGTATATTGTGAACTTACAGCCAACAGTGGGTGATGTTGATGTGTTCTTGAAGTCATCCTTGCTAAATCTCAGAGCCAGGCTCGATTTTCCGACCCCTGAGCTCCCAACAAGCACCATCTTCACCCTCAGGGTCCTGAAATCTCTCCTCAGAGTGTCACTGTGGACCTGGGCCCCTGCTGGAGCCCCTGAAGACCGTTCCCCCATGAAAAGTCTAAATAAACTCAAGCAGAGCAGCAGATAGAACACAGTGAAAGCTCTCTTACTGTCCAAGTCTCACAGCAGTGTGTCCCTTGAGAAGTGTCATGCCTTCCATAGTGCTCAAACTTTATTTTATTGTTGTTAAAAGCTCAAGTCCATGCGATAAACTTTGTCCCCCTATTTGAAATTTCTTTGAGGACATCCAAACTAAAAGATCCAAGCAAAGTCCAAGCCTTGAATTGTAGGCTGTAATGAGTGAGAAGTGAGAAAACAATATCGCTTCCTCATTCACACCCCCATGCAGCCAACCTAAAGTGCTCATATAACCTAGAAATCACATGTAATCCTGAATCCTGTCACCATGCAACCTCGTCAAACCAAAGCTTCAAACACTGCCATGCCATGGCTCACATTTCCCAAAGAGGAACAGAGGGGTTTTTCTTGTGTTTCAAACAGAAACTAAAAGTAAATGTCGACAATGTTTGCTCTGGTTGAATGTCCTCGACTCCTCCCTAGCGATACAGCTCTCTTGTTTTGTTGCTCCTAATGGCTGTGACTGTGTGACTGTAAAGCTGTGTTTTATGTTTTTATTATGTTATGTTATGTTTTCACAGATAAGTGCAAGGAGGATGGCCTCCTTTGCTGTGACACTACCGGACACTACGCAACCTTTGTGTCTCCATTCAAATATTAGTTCTGCTTTGTGGTCATGGTGCGAAAGCAGAACAAACGCACGCACGCACGCACGCACGCGCACACACACCACACACACACACACACACACACACACACACACACACACAAACACACACACACACACACACACACACACACACACACACACACACACACACACACCCTGGAAATCCCTCAAGGTCCCCACTTTGAGAACCATGCATGCTATGGAGTATAAAACTAGACTGCACTCTGTTGAGATGCCAACTTGCTCCTTGTGCACTTGTGGCCTTATATGGCCTACTTGCAGAGCGTGCATGTACTGCCATCACTGATGTTCGGTGCTGTCTGTATGTGAGTGGGAAAGTTGGCACTTTGTCGAGGTGCCAACTTGCGTCTTGTTATTTATATCAGGTCGCACTTGGTGGTGACGTCACCAAGAACCATGGCCTACTTGTGTGCCAGCAGAGTGTGCAAGTACTGGCGATGAGTGTTGTCTGAATGTATGTGGGTGAGAAAGCATGTGGGTGGGTCCCAACTTGCGATTTGTTATTTATATCAGCTAAAGGCCCTGCCTTTGTACTGTCGGATGGAAACAGGCAGCCGGAAACAGATGGCACCGAACGCAGTACTTGCGCGCTCTGTAAGTAACAAGGGCTTCCAGGGCCCCACAGTGACCGCCATGCATGTCACATTATTAACAGAAGACAACGAGTAGGATCATTCACATCCAGTGCCAGTGGACATAGTACTCAATCTCTTTACTTAAAGGAGTGGTTCACCCCCAAAATTACTTTCTATGACTTTCTTTCTATTGATTACTCATGCCATGGAGACTTGAGTTCATAATATTTATTAGTGTGGTTGCCAGTAGGGCAACCAGACTATTGTTCTAGTCCGACCAAAAATTTTTTTGGTCAACTTAGCCAGTCAGGAAGCAGCATTCTCATTGACGTCACCATTGAGTTCAACCACACTCGCAATTCCCCGAATTGCATCTTTTTCTACTTTGTATTTGTTGCATTCCTAAGACAAAAAATGTATCAAAGGAACTTTACCCCCTTTGATTCCGTATGGGGACCCAAATGCATTTGGGTCCCCATCCGGAATCAATGGGGTAATCAAATTATTGTCTTAGGAATGTGACAAATACCAAAAAATACTATTGAACTCAAGTCTCCATGGAGTAGGCTAATCAATGGAAAAATAAGTCATTTTGGGGGTGAACTAGGCTACTCCTTTAAGTAAAATAATCAATACTGCAATGTTGGAACTCTCTACAAGTAAAAGTCTGGTAATCAAAATGGACTTAACTGAGAAAAAGTAAAAGAGTTTTGGCATCAAAATATACTCATTATACAGAACTGTTTCACAAGGTGTCTTAACATATAACATTATTAAAACCTTTTGAAAATTGTGAGCTTGTAGAAGTTTAAATATGGCTGAAGTCGTTAATATGTGCTTTATAATAACATTTTAAATCTACAAACTATAGTAACACAAGTTTTCATAAAATGGTTGTAAAAAGTACTAGGCCCTATAGCAGGGGTAGGCAATAGGCGGCCCGCGGGCCAAAACTGGCCCCTTGGAAATTATTTCTGGCCCCCCAGATTATTTTGAGAATTATGTTTTTATTTTATTTGGATTATTATTATTATTTTATTTTTTATACAATACTGGACTGACAGTCCCACATACGCTATCGTAGCTATAATGTCCAAACAGAGAACGCATTCCCACGTGCTTTTAATATTCAACATAATCATGCTGAGTGAATAGGCAGAGGGAGCACGCAGCAGCCATGTGTAGTGACTGAAGCGCTTTGAATTGAATTGACTAAGTGGCAGTGCTGCTGCTTGCTGCTGTGAGCTTTTACCTGTGGTCAGAGTGCGTGGAATCTAACTTTGGAGGTGCCATCCATGCTGCATCTTGGTGCTGTCTAAAATTATTTCCTTTCAAGCAGCCAAAAATGTCACGGCAAAGCTGTTGCGCTTCTAAAGGGGCTTTGCATTGATGAGTCCAGGTAGGATAAACAGTGCATACATTTTCTGTCCATATTCCTCTATAAACGCCCCTTTCCACTTGTTTCCTCTTCTTTATGCGTTTGGTTGTGTCATTTCTCTTGCCTATTTGAAGCAGATAAGGCTGATGTTTAGCGTTCTAGCAGCCTTTCTTCTTTCTGCCGAGCAGCTGCGACCACTTCACTATAACGACCAATTTGTCGACGTGCAGCGGTGTTGCGCAACTTGCGCACAGTATATTGAATCTACAAACTCATAACGTGCTGCACAGAATTGTGAGATGTGCAAAGTGATTCATTATGAATCATGATTCATGATTATATTTAAAGTATGTGATGTTGTAGCCTACGACTGGCAGCAGAGAAGAAGGAAATAATAATTATTAACATAAAAGTATGTTGGCTAATCATTACAATTATTAAAGGCTTCACTACATCAGTCCATCAATATTTGCAAATAGAAAGGGGGGAAAACTGCTTGTTTTTCCACATATTCTTTTCTTTTTATCACGGATGCCTATGTCTTGTAAGGCAGTATGTCTAGGAGTTCCAGTAACATTGTTTAACTATGAATTTCTTAAATTAGCCTTTCATTATATGTTCTGGCCCCCCATCTCAAGTTTAGAAAAAAATTGTCCCGAGGCCAAATCTAATTGCCGACCCCTGCCCTATAGGCTATTTGCTTCTGAGATGTATAGTCGAGTAGTAGGCTAGGCTAGTAAAAGTATTGAAACTTGGAAATACTCCAGACAGTAAAGTACTGCAGTCTGTACTCAAGTACATGCTTGAGTATAGACCTACTTAGTTACTTTCCACCACCTATCACATCCCCCCGCACTGTACTGTGTACAGTATAGAGATGCAACGTTCGCGAACGAATCGAATCTTTTGAACGGCTCTTTGAAGTGAACGATAAGATCCGGTTCGCGGAGTAGGGAGCCGTTCATTTGGCTGAATTGGCTCGCAACGCGGTGCGGCGCCGCCAGCGCCGCGATGCGCGGTGCGGCGCGGCAATGTGCAGCTATCTAGGAAGCAAATCAAGACACTACAGTTTGATTTGATCATAGCGTAGACAATTATTAAGGGATTTCTATAATTAAAACGTCTCCATATTGCTTGGGAAGTCCACTTCCATGACAAATAACTGTATTATGTCCCTGTAAATATTTAAATGTTTGCTATTTTAAAATAGCCGATGTACAAGCTCACATTGTGCCAGGCCTAGCCAGTTGGTAAATCCTGGCTATATACGCCGCTAGGGAGGAGCGAGTTCATTGTTGCCTGCTTGGTTTTTTTAAGGTGTTGCATGAATAACATTAGTCAAGGTAGCTTAATTTACACACACATGTTTTATAAAAAGGGTAAATACAAAATTGTGATCTCAACTGTCAGCAGAGGAATGTGGTGCCAGACCGTGCCACCTTGTGGATTCACGTTTCAACGAAAATATTTTAAATATGCAATGAGCCAAAAGAGCCAAATGAGCCATTCTTTTAAACGGCTCTTTTAAGTGAGCCAGAGCCATGGCTCTGGCTCACTTCAAAGAGCCATAAATTGCATCTCTAGTACAGTACTGCACTGCACTTGTGCACTACAACCACAGGGAGGAGATATTGCACCGTATGTTACCCAATGCACGATGCACGCCTACTTCTGATTTATTCTTTTATAAACAATACATTAAACAAGTCTATAAAACTCTTTCTGAAATTCCTGAATGTTTTTATCCCCCCCACACACACACACACACACACACACACACACACACACAAATCTATAGGCTACTTTTATCATTTATTTTAGGACCTTATTTTAGGGGCATTGATGATGCTCACTATTTTCTAAAGCCAGTTAAAATATAAAATAAAATGCATTTGAAACATTTCCATTGAGCTGAAACTGAAAGTGAGAAAGTTAAGCAAATTGCCTTAAAAGGTCCGGTAAGAATGTCTCGAACTTAAACACGAACCTCCTTCTCAGTCTAAAACAACACGTGTGGTACAGTTAGTACATCTACTTATAAAGGGGTGTCGTTTTTTTTGATACTTTGTCCATGTAGCTTTAAGATGTGAATGATAAGATCTGTTTTTAGAGCCGCTGGTCATCATTATAAATAGAGACAGACGGAACCCCTGAACGTGAATACAGTCCACATTCGAGACTATATGGCCTAAGGTAATTTTGTGCCTCAAATTAGGTTATAGGAAAATGTTTTACATGTTCCTATATTGACTATTATTGCCATATCTCCCCCCATATTGCCATAACTCTATGCATATTGCCCCTGTCTTCAAAAATGATTTGTTAATACACGTGGTGTATGCACTATGCTTTAGGCTAAATATCAGAATATGCATTTTTAAAAACCATTCACTGCCGTCATCTTGAAACTGTGTGGGAAAACACTTCTTATGGTTGCCGATATATAAAATCACTTACAAGTAATATAATTATAAGTATTTTTTTTCTCGATTCGATACAAATCATTTAGCCAGTGTTGCCAGGTTTGCTTATGATAAGCGACTTTTGGGCTTTAGTTTTTTTTTTTTTTTTTTACGTAGTTGCTTATTTGGGCTTGTTTCCTAAATGTTGTATAAACCAGTGGTTCTCAAATGTATGGACTGCTAATAAGTGCCTGCACAACCCCCAAATGAAAACATGTATTGCCAGCCAGGGAGCCTATTTAAAATTTTAAAATGTTTTTACTTTCTTTTTATAGCAGATTTGATTTACAAGCTCACACATTCACATAGGTTTAAAAGTGCTCATGTGCCCTTCATAAACTAGCTTCTTTTGGGATTTTCCCCCCCTAGATCTAGGTTGCTTATCTCTCATTCTCTCTCGCAAAACCTGGCTGGCCTGAGACTGACAACACTACCTCCAACAACAGTTTGAGGCAAAAGGATTACCCTATGAGCCCCATAGTGGTCTCTGGTTCCAAACTTTCTCTGCCAGTTGTTTTAGTCCGTCCGTTTGTGCGTTGTTACCAGGTGGAGATTGGAGGAGAAACTCCAACGCAACGTCTTGCCATGAGGGATATTTTGATTTAAAAAGGCTACGAATTATGTTTTCCACCGTTTAAACCTGACAGAGGGTATACGTCTTAACTGTAGACTTGTGGATTTGTCAGACGGACGCACATGTTACTTTTGCCACTTATTGCTGCTGCGGCTTAGAATTTAAAATAAATTATAAGTTGGGGACAAAAGTGCGAGTTGCGCGTCTTTAGAAGACACGCAACGAGGAAGAAGACGCGTGAACTGTGAAGACGGATGTAAGTTTATGTCTGCAAGTACCCAGCATCACCCTCGTGTTGTATTAAACACTTTTGTCATGTCAACACACGCGTTTCTCTTGAAGAACTGCAAGAACCGTTTCTAGAGTGTCGTCGGATTCTTCTTATTACTGCTGCTGCTGCTGCTCGGGTCGGTGTGTGACAGTGACTTTATAGTTGTTTTAGACATCATGGGCACTCAGGGGGGCACGGGACGGAAGAGAGGCAGCAACAAGGAGAGATCCACGGCCGAGGATGATGCCTTGAACCTCATCGCAAGAGAGGTGAGTTGAGTTGGACTTTTACCTCAACCTCAATACTGTTTGATCAACATGAAGTCATGAACTCTCTGTCTGTCTGTCTGTCTGTCTGTCTGTCTGTCTGTCTGTCTGTCTGTCTG
Organism: Nannobrachium achirus; assembly: GCF_963921795.1. Classification (NCBI taxonomy): domain Eukaryota; kingdom Metazoa; phylum Chordata; class Actinopteri; order Myctophiformes; family Myctophidae; genus Nannobrachium; species Nannobrachium achirus. The sequence continues at coordinate 38,223,862 of NC_137829.1, forward strand.
TCTGTCTGTCTGTCTGTCTGTCTGACTTGATTCTGGAATAGACGGACTCTTCCGTCTATTCCAGGGGTCTTCAACAGGGGGTCCTCAGAGTTACTACAGGGGGTCCTGTTTTTTCTCCTTTTTTATATTAACCACTTGAACCCTAGTGTCCATATTCTGAGAACTTTAGCCCTAAGAGGTTTGGTGCAGAGGGGAGTCTAAGAGCAAGTGGTTAAATATCTGAAAACACAAATTGACATAAATCCAAAATTCACTGACGATTTGTGCTGTCAAACAATGAAACTATATGGAATCTATGATAAGGTTGTGGTGGTCCCTGCTTCATCTCTCTCTCAACTAAGGGGTCCTTGGCCTGAAAACATTGAAGATCCCTGGTTTATTCCTCCCCCCCCTCCTCACCATCATGCCCCCAATCTTCTCCCCCCCCCCCCCCCCCCCCCCCCCATATGAGGTACAGAAGAGGATGTAGGGGAATTCATTAATTACCGGTACACACTACCCTGAATGCACCCTACCAGCCCAAGATGATTGATTGAATACTTTATTAGAACTTTGCGTAGGAAAATGTACAGGACAGTACAGTTCAGATACCAGGTCTACTGGATTTAAACCACAAGAAAGCCTAATGGCTTGTTTACATTGGTGTACTCGATTCATAAAAAGAATGTGACCGCCCCAAACCCTACATACTGTACAACGTACATCATCTTCTTCACCATGATCATTTAAGACATTCCTTTTGCTTGATTATCAAAGCCTAGCTAGCTAGCTGCACACACAGAGACTGTGCACAGTGCACACACACCTTATATTATTAACCACCAGGCCCATGGCCCAGTTGGATGCAGGCCAAATAAGCATCTACCCTAACACCTTCCCAAAATAATCTCAGACAAACCTTGCTGTACTGCTTCTGCATTGACAAGAGTTAGGGTTGGCAACCGGAATCTGACAAACCGGATCCAACATTGAGGAAACCAGGAATCGTTTCCAACACATTTGTAATCGTTTTTGTAACAGTTTTGTATCACACTGTCAGAGCTGGTGTGTGGATTGGCGCCTGCTATACAATTATTATACCAGTGTTTCTCAAATATAATATCTAAAATATTTATTTTTCGGCTTTCATGCCTTTATTGATAGGACAGTAGACTGACAGGAAATGGGGAGAGAGATGGGGAGTGACACATGGGCAAAAAGGACGTCGGGATTGGAACTCGAACCTGCGACATGCTGTCAATCTGGCATTTCAGCCTAGGGTCTGCCAGGTCAATGGCATGGGCCCAAACTTTTTTTTAATTCAAAGACCACCATAACTCTGAGAGTGTACAAATGGAACCAAACTTTTTCCATTTCTACAATCTCCGAGTTACAGATCTATAAGGGTCCATTTTGAATCCAAAGGGAACCACAGACCGTTTAGAGAGAATCTTTAAAGAACCAGAATCGTTAAAAAAAAAAAAAAAAAAAAAAAATCCTAAAGGATCCCAAACCTAGACAGCGTGTGGTGAATGTACTGCTATTATTCGTGCCTCCTGGCTAGTTGAAACATTTCAGCAAAAAATCTTGGTAATTCCCTTCATGTGCAAACTTGCAAAGATGTTGTCTCGCCTAAACAATGGAGGGGTTGGAGTTGGCAGAAGGGGACATTAACTGAGTCACAGGTGTTGGCTTCCAACAGGTGGTGTGCAGTGCAGTCGTGTTTTCACTGGTTCACACTCCTTCAAGGGAGACCCTGCACCCGTGCCCCTAATCTCACAGCGTCCAATTCCTGTAATTAACTGTTGTGATGAGACGCTTGCAGCGTAAATGGCTGTTTTGCATTAAGAACAATGTCCTGTGTGTGTGTTGTAGAGAGCAGGTTGCGTTTCTCAATCAGTGGGCCAGGGGCTGAAACGGTGCCAAGAGATGTCCCAACCGAGTGCATCTCTCCACTCCGACATGTCTCCTTTCCGACATGTCTCCATTCCGACACTAACCCTATCTCTAACCCTAACCCTAAACCTTAGGCCCATCGGAGTGGCGACATGTCGGAATGGAGAGAGCCTCCCGTCCCAACCAGGTTGAGGACAAAGAACAACTTGATGAATAGAAGATATTGGGTTTCATGTCCCTGTCAGACATGTGTCGAGGACTGCTTGTTTTAAGGGTTTTAGCTTGTACTTGGGAAGGGTGAACAGTGAACACACACATGAAACACACATGAAAATGACAGCGTTGTGTTTTTCACACTATTAGAGTTGAGTCGCATGCTCTTTGTGAGGTGTCAGATAGGAATAGTTTCAAACTGTGGTACTGATATTTTGGCAAACTAAACGTATCTTTCTCATGCCAATAAATCTCCTTTGAATCACCTTTGAATTGATATTACTGGAAAAAGTTTACATCTGCACTCACAGTGACGTTTTGCATGAATTAACGTTTTCTATGAAGTATTTTATTTATTAATCTTGGGGTTTTAGAAATTATTAATATAATATTTTAGAAATCCAAAAGAGGCACTAGTCTGGAAACCTTTTCCCTAATCTCTTTCCTTTTTTCCATAGTACTTATTCAGACCATGCCGTGGAAATTGCGCAAATCTAAATATCTTGTGGATTTAATCAGCTAATAGTATTGCCATTTGCATAATTTCAGATATGAATGATGGACATTCATTTGACACAACATGAAGTCCTGCTTCCTTTTTTATGTTGGTATCACCACAGTGTTCAGTATGATATAGTGATGAAAAAGCTGCACTTAACCCACATGCTCTGCAGTATTAGTCATGTCGTCCCTGCATCATGCCGGGAAGAAAAGGTTAGTTGAGGGAAGTTTGGTGTGTGCAAACTACAGTAGATCCAAGCAGGATGTTGCATCAAATTTGCATCACACCCACACACACGCGCACACACACCTTCCTGCTTCCTGATTCAAACCTGCAGACGAGAGTGTGGCTATTTAAACGTTATCTTGTTTGAACTGTGGCTGACTGCAGTTTGTATGACATTGCACATTCCTATCAATGGTAAAACGTGTCTGGAATGTTCTCTGGCAAAAGTTTGCTGAGATACATTATGCTTGTTTTGAGAGAGTAGCACTTGCGGAATTGGTCAGCAGTCTAGCTGAACCAGCAGCCACTCAACTCTTCCCATAGGCTTTCCTCTGAATCATTATTTTCTAACGGTATTCTTCACTGTCAGGCAAAGAGGTGTGCCCTGATATATCGGTCACTTTGAGACCTTCTTTTCGCCGACATCAGCAATTACTGTATGCATTTATAACCACTTTAAACCTCATGTCCCTATTTCGGGCATGTTATTGTAGGAGAGATTTTCCAAAAGTTTTCAAAAATGTAAAAAAATGGCAGATCCAGCTCCCGATGCGATGTGTTGTGAGTTTGTAGATTGTATTTTTTAATACTTTTTAATGTATTTTGGTAGGCCTTGATGGCAGGTTTTTATCATTTTACACTTGGTTGCATGCTGACAATAGCTGATCTACAAGCTCACAATACAATGTTGTTTTCAGAGAGCAACACCTGAGCACAACCAAACTTAAAATGACTCGTCTTTTTGACAGTTCTTCTGGATCTCTTCTCCACTAGTCCCTCCCTAACATTTTAGGCTAGTTTGTATTTGTTGATGAAGTTTTCATTATATTTCGTCTTAGTTTCAGTTATCATAGCTTCGTTTTTATTTTGTTTTCATTTCATTTTCGTCAATGAAAAATGGTAGTCCATTAACTTTCTTCGCCATAGTTTTAGTCTACGAAATCTACACGGCTCTGGTGCCCTGTGCCTTTAAGTGGGCGGCTGGGTCAAATCCCTCACTGGCAGTCCCTCTGACAGGACGGTATGCCAGGTCTGACGAGCTGGCCCTCTCCACAACCAGAGCTTCAAAAATAGACCCCATCTGACAGATCAGCTGTTACTGTCTACACACCCCCCTCCTGTGTTCCCTCCTGTGAGGGTGGGTGGGTGGGGTAGGTAGAGGGTAGGTGGGGTTATAAATGGCAGATGATCCGTGCTAACTGGCCAACCTGCCAACTTGAAAATGTGGAAAAAGGCCAGTTGGTCCCTAGAGCAGGGCATATTTGTTTTTATTGTCTTTTAACAGGGCTTTTTTTTGGAAGCAACTGTAGTGGAGCCACAGTGGGACGCTGAACTCCGTTAGTCCGTTAGTGTCACGTTACAGTCCATGTATTTTCTGGAGCCGGTTCAAAGGGGTTTCGGGGAAGCATTCAATAGTGTATGAACCAAATGGAAGAAGACCACACACACTGGACAGAATTGCAGCTCTGGAAACGAGTGTTTCCAAACATCTGTCATTGACTTCAAATCCTGCTGCTGTTCCCAGATTATTGAGATTGAGTTTATTATTGAGAGGCATAATCTCATATTTTTTACGTGTAGTTTAAAATTTCAGTTGGTTTTGATGATTGCCATTCGTTATCATAGATCATAGATATAAAATGGTTTGGTAACTTTGTTTGTCCCGTGTAGTAGATAATATTTATTTATAATTGAACATTAAAGAGGTGGTGCCATAGTTTTGTACTTTTTTCTTAAATGTGTCTATAGAGTTAACATCACTCTAACAGACCCCCAGGTATGGTTATGCAAATATGTCTTCCCTGTGTATTGTTGGTTACTTCCTGAAAGCTGAAAGCCTCTGAGTCAAAAAGGCCAAATGTGAAATACACAGATTTAGTGGCATCATAAAATCCTCCCCTCCCATTTTTACCATACAACAACCATGTGGGTGTGGCAAACTGCAGCTGGGTCACCATCCACCTGACAACCAGGCATACTTAAAGGGATATTTCACTTTCAAAAAACCTTTTGGTCATTTTATCGTCTAATCAGACTTTTATGAACACCCGGAACAGATTTTAATTTGCTTGATTCAATATTTAGATATTTGATGTAAATGTTACCAGGCCCTCCTCCTCAAGGGCTTCTCCCCATACACACCCATTGTAACTTCAAACTCTTTTTTAACCATGATAGATTCATTAAAAACACCCACTATTTTTTTCTGGGGACTCATACTACCCTCCTAATACGTGAGCACCCTCCTAATACGTGAGCAAGCCATGTTTTTTCGATAACCCTTTTCATTTATTTTTAATAATTTTGTATTGTATTTTTTTTTTCCATTTTTCCCAAAGAATTATTAAAAATAAATGTTTTTAATGAATCTATCCTGGTTAAAATGGAGTTTGAAGTTACAATGCATGTGTATGGGGAGAGGCCCTGGGCCTGGAGGGCCTGATAACATTTACATCAAATATCTAAATATTGAATCAAGCAAATTAAAAACTGTTCTGGGTGTTCATAAAAGCCTGATTAGATGATAAAATGACAAAAAGTTTTTTTGAAAGTGAAATACCCCTTTAATGAACAGGTTGGTGTGGCCACATAAAAATATAATTTTAACACTCTTTAACACTGTAGCCTTTTTTGAAAAACATCTTCCAAGTATAATCAATACCTGACGATCATGTTGTAGGGGGGAATCACGGCACAATGTCTTTAAGTCTCCTGGCTGGCAGTATTGTTGTCTCCACCAGCCGAAGGCTGAGGGAGAGTATGTTTTCCCCTCCGTCCGTCCGTGCGTCCGTGCGTCCGTGCGTGCGTCCGTGCGTCCTCGCAGTTTGTGAACAGCTAATCTCAGTCACCGTTGGCCCGATCGCTGCCAAACTGAGCACACACACTCCCTGGATGCCAATCTAGAACCTCTGCCCCACATTTTTCAAATCAGCCTCATGGTGGCGCTATAACAGGCCGATTTGTGTGGCCTGGTTGTTACCAGCTAATCTCCGGCGCCGTTGGCCCGATCGCTGCCAAACTGAGCACACACACTCCCTGGATGCTAATTCAGAACCTCTGCCCCACATTTTCTAAATCAGCCTCATGGTGGCGCTATAACAGGCCGATTTGTGTGGCCTGGTGGAGACCTGTGCTCGGAAGAGCACTGCTTCTAGTTGGCCATGTTTTACCCATTGAGCTACACAAGGAATATACTGTAGACCCCACAACCCCTGGCTGGCATTGTTGGCGCAACGCTCTATCCATTGAACTGTACATAATCACATGCTCTGCTCCACAATGGAATTCTTCTTGTAAAGTCACCTGGTGTCTACTTGAGTGTCACCAGTTGTATGTGGCTGTTGTGGCCTTCCGGGCTCTGTGAACACAACACCAGGTTGACCTCCAGGAGGGTGTTGGATATCAACCTCCACCGTAATGACGACAGGCCAGGAATGTGTCCCGAAGGAAAAGCACAGTGGCTTTCTTGGAAGGTTCTGGTTAAAGAGTAACTGTGTGTGTGTGTGTGTGTGTGTGTGTGTGTGTGTGTGTGTGTGTGTGTGTGTGTGTGTGTGTGTGTGTGTGTGTGTGTGTGTGTGTGTGTGTGTGTGTGTGTGTGTGTGTGTGTGTGTGTGTGTGTGTGTGTGTGTGTGTGTGTGTGTGTGTGAAGCACCTTTTCGACTGCAGCTTTAGTACCACACCACATCGCACCACATAAAAATATCGACATTTTCCATTACACAAAAGTATCCCTATCGGTAAGAAACAAATTGACCCTTTTAACTGTGATTATAATACAATATAAATTTGTATTACAACTATCCTAAATTATAATACACTATAATGGATTATAAATGTGATTATAATACACTATAAAGTATTAATGTATTACAACTATATCCTGGTTATCTAAATGAAAAGTCAGTGAGTGATCACTGATCAGTCATCTTGAAGTGTTTGGCCCTGTTTGGCCTAGCTCAGACCTACTCTAGATTGGATACTTTTTAGTACCACGTTTAGTACCACTTTCACACCACTCTACTCCGGTCCTTGTAGTGGAAAACCTGGCACAAGTGGGCGGTGTGGAGTGGTGTGGTGTTGGGCCAGTGGAAAATGGGCTTTAGTGAAAGATCATCCTGTGGATTTTAAGTGTCATGTTGATGTTACAGTTCCAGCTGCATCTGTTTGTGTGAACACACATTTGGCCTGTGTGAATGTTGTTAGGTTTAAGTGGGACAACGTGCGTGGTCCTTGTCACTCAGCAGCCGTGTGCAGTCAACAGCAGTGTTGATTTCTTCTATGAAAACCATGACGAAAAACATTCGTCGACTACCTTTTTTCACTGACGAAAACTAAACTAGAAAACAGCAATGTTCAGAATTTGCCAATCAGAATGGAATATGAAAAATCCGATGGATCCGTCTTGATCACTTGAATATATATATATAATTATGGACAAAATCTTTTTATAAAAAAAAAGGTTTTGCAAAAATCTGCCTCCTGGTGTTGCTATGAAAGGGCAATGTTAAGGAGCTAAAAGGTCAACTTTTTCTTGAAAAACAGATGTTTCGGAAATATTTTATAAAAAAAATTAAGCTTCATATGTGTTTCTTTTCAAAAATGACCACAAAAAGCGTAAAATAATGATAAAATAATCATTTTGGCCGTTGTCAGGCTGACTTTGTTTACATCCCTCTTCTATTCTTTTATATGGATTCCATATAAAAGAATAGAAGAGGGATGTAAACAAAGTCAGCCTGACAATGGCCAAAATGAAAAAGTTGACTATAGCTCCTTTAGCTCCTCCGTTCATGATGTGTGGCAATTTGTTCAAAACGGGCCACTCCCGCAAACTTGTCAATCTTAGCCAATCATGGAATATGAAAAATAAAAACAGATCAGTCTTGATGATAACATGACCATAGAGATAATGTGTACCGATTTGTGTGACATTTTGGTTACATCTGAAGAAGTAATATATTCAATTCAATTTCAATTCAAAGGAGCTTCATTGGCATAAGAAAACATACGTTTACATTGCCAAAGCAAGTTTCAACGTAATAAAAACAGTTGAAAATGGGGAACATATATACAGTTGGTACAGCATTGTAAACAGAGCTATGTCACATTTTGTTATGTATATACAGGGTATGAATATATTTAAAAAAGCTATGAATATATTTTTAAAAAATGATTTAGATAAGGCCTTTTTATGTTAGACCTCCATCATTTATCAACAAAATCCATAAACCTGTTGTACATAGACTATACCGTGAAGTTGTTTACACAAACTTGCTATTGGTGTGTACAATATTCCAAGATTATACGCATTGTACATTTGATGCTCTGATTTGCTCTTTTTTGCATACTCTTTTCTTTCAATCTTTTTTTCCCTGATTTTTATCATTATTCTGTTGTTATTATCTATGCTGCTGCATTGTTTGAAGGAAGCCAAACCAAAATAAGCTTTACTCTTATGTACCTGTACACAAGATGTAACAATGAAGTACATCCTGGCTTGAATAGCATGACATCTTGCCATTTTGAAGGGCCCCTCGACCCATGCATACTGTAGGTCCCAACCCCGCTGGTTGAGAACACGCATGACATGACATCGGCAGCATCCAACCCAGAACCCAGACGGGTTCATTGTATCCCCAGAGGATGGCTTGTTTTGTGAGAGCTCACAGTGACAATGTCGGCTGAGGATTAACAAGGCAGGTTGGCACAGTCAGAGCAGCATTGTGGACAATCATGTTGTTGAGAGAGGATTTGTCTGTAGCTTGGAGACAGACAGACAAGAATCTGCTGTGGTTAAGAACACAGTTAAGTCTTCTCCAAGGGGCCACATGAAGTCACACTTCTAACTTTCAATAGATTAACTTAATCCTGATCTTGTAGGGGTTAAATAATAAGCTTTTAGCGCACGCACATCACACACACACACACACACACACACACACACACACACACACACACACACACACACACACACACACACTGTTATCATATTTTCCTATGTACAGTAGATCTCCACATAAGAGGCCTGAATGAAAGTGCCCAGTGAGTGACGTCATAACTGTTTTTTTACTGTACAACTCCCAGATGTAATGTACTGTAGGCTATACAACTACGTATATGAATCACATTACACTTAAAACTGAACTGAATTTGAGTAACATAAAAAACACACAATATAGAATATATAATATATCGATATATAGTTTCGTTTTAAATGACTATTCACCAATAAAATCTCTGAGGTAAGTCACCAATGCACTATATTTTATGCCTGACTTTCCCAGTTTGCCCAGCGTTTAGAGTTCCATTATTAGCAGTCCAGAGGCTAAATAACCGTGAGTTCAATATCAGGTTGACATACTCCAGGAAACACTGATTATACTCTTAAACAAACATTAATAATCCCAACATATCCTCACATTTCCGTGTGTAAACACACATTGTGGAAATGCACCCCACTGGATTCAGTTAATATCCCTCCCTAGACCCCCCTGTACAAGACAAGTCTCCATAAAAGGACATGAGGACTGTGGGTGGGGGTGTGTGTGGGGCTGATGACATCATCCCCATGCAGGACCAGTTGAGATTGTTATCACAAACGCCTTCCTGTTTATTCACCACTTTTGGAGCTCCGTGCAGACAGAACGTAGGAAACAGTGATGGGTGGAGTCTGAGGCGTGAGCTGATATTCAATGTTATGTTACCAAATGAGGTCCAGTTTTAGGACTCTGATATGCTGCTGTTTATGGGAATGTTGTGTAGAGGGCAACAAAAGTGAGACCTTAGGTCATTTTGTGATTAAAGCAACAGTGGCACACAACGTGTCCCAAAGATTGCAGTGAGTGTGTGAGTAACTTTACTTGGAGATGACGGCTGGATACAGTAAAGTCAGGCTGGTGAGATGTCTAATCAAAAATGTCAAGCTTAATGTATTCAGGGTTCCCACGGTCATGAAATTCCTGGAAATATTTTGAAATTAGAAAAATATTTTTCCAGTACTGGAAAAGTTTTAAAATTCATCAAGGGTCCTGGAAAGTCTGGGAAAAAATAGCTACTTTTATTTTTGCTATGCCTGTCTTTGGGCATTGCACATAGGAGTAAGCAACTTGTTGTTGCGCTGAATTATTGTCATATCGTTGTTGGGTGAAAACCTTGTATGTCCAAAACCATTTGTTTTGCATTTATAATTTTAAAAATTATTTAAACTAGTGAAAACAGCCGATCTACAAGCACACAATGCCTTGCACCGCGAGGTGTTGTGTGCTTGTAGATCTGCTGTTTTCACTACTTTTGTGCGACGGCCTTGTATGATGAAGCAGGGCTTTACTTGGCGAAAGAACGTACACGTTTAGACATTTTAAACTTGGAGATACAAGGTTTCCACCCGACAACGACGATATAGTCCTGGAAATTGGGTTAAATATTCTGGAAACGTTTTGGAAATTTTTTGGAAATGCATTGGAAACTAGAAAAGAAAATTTCTAAGAAATTTTAAGTGTGCCTGCAGCTCGCTAAGTCTGTGCAACCTTGTGTAGCGGTTGGTGTTAGTGTTTCGTTTTGAGAGGGTCGTTCCCCCTGAAAAACACGTTTTGGCATGAAACGGTTACGTTTTGCGCGTTTGTGGTGCCCCCTATGGGTCGAAGTGGAAATGCTCAGTATATGTTCAGTATAGCGCCCCCCACTTGTGGTTAAAATTTGGTGTTGACTGGATGTTTCGTTTGTGATTTATGGCTACTTCTTACAAAACGGGCTCCTCCCGCTAACTTTGGAACCCTGTTACGGAAGAACGGTATGGACTATCAAAATATCGTTTAATTATGTTTATCGCATGAGTTCATAGATCGTGTGTATCGATTTTTGTGACATTTGGAGAAAATATGTAGGAAAAGGAGCAAAAAGTGTGTTTTGAAGAAAATTCAAAATGGCGGAAAATCTCTCCTGACGCAAATGGGCGTGGCCTATATGAGGAGATGCGTCATGACCCAAGGAATCCAGGGAAAAAGGAATTTTAATTTTCCGACCTACGGTTCAAGAGTTACAGGCCGAAAGGTAAAGTGGGCTGTTATAGCGCCACCATGAGGCCAACTGACGAAATTATTTTTTATTTAATCCTTGATATCATTATAAATCTCCTCTCCAAGTTTTGAAACTGTAGCCCCTATGGTTTGCGAGAAAAAAAATATTGAATGTGAGTTTTTGCGATTCCCATTATAAGTCAATGGGTAAAATTAATTCACTAATAAATTAATATCAATTAAACGATACAACTTTTCTCTTAGAAAAGTAATAGCACACCATTCCCGGCCGAGCCGCACGTTTTGATGTATATATTGCGGCGGTGGCATAAATCGTGCGGCAGTTATTACGGCTCCAAATTTGCAAGAACGTTACTTAATTACTTAAGTATGGCGGAGTACAATAAGTGTTTTGCCATTGCATGGCAGGCACACTTAAAAATGTGTGGGAACCCTGTGTATTGCTTCTGCAATGTCTGGATGGCTTCAGATATGCAGTGTGTGAACTCAAGTGGTCCTGTTCAAGGATACAGTATGTGTGTGTATATGTACAGTGAATGTTGAATCTCTCAGAGATAAATCTTATCTCTCAAACAAAAACTAAAAAGAAAGCGAATCCTCATCATTCTATTACTGTGTTCGAGGTCACAGCGTTGCCATGGTGATACGAATCCTTTCACAGAATGCCTAGAATGCCCATTTATCCTGTTGAAGGAACAGCACTTCAAATTCAGGGGCCATGCATTGCACACACTGAATTGTGCATTTGAAGGCTGATTACGTCAGTGGTGCTCAACCATTTCATACCGTGACACCCCCAGCACTTGGAATTGTAAGAGTTTAGGCATTACATTTAGTTTGACTCCAGATAAATATTGTGAAAATAAATAGCTCGGCTATTTTCTCAATGTTTTCCTCTTTCTTATATTATTTGATAGTATAGTCTGTTTACTACTTTTGATGCAGCTAGCCTTCTTTTTTTTTTGGTATTAAGAAGTTAGGCCTAGGATTATTGAATGCTTTAACTATTGAAAAATAGCAGATATACAAGCTCACAGCGCGGCACCGAGTGCCGTGCTGCGAGCTTGTAGATCTGCTATTTTTGAAAAATCGTCAAAAATTTGAAGTGTCTTTTGAATCCTTCTGAGGTTTTTTGAAAAACCCATGTTTCAATATCAGCAATCTGGCTTTTGGATTTGCACACATTTTCACAAGTTTTTCCAAAAATAGCAGATCTACAATGCGAGCTTGTAGATTGCCGCTGTGAGCTTGTAGATTGCTATTTTTCAATAGTTAAAGCATTCAATAATCCTAGGCCTAAATTGTCACTGCACTGTCATCTGGGGACTGGGTTGGGGACCCCCCCCCCCCCCCCCCAAAAAATCATGTGGACACCCAGCTGGGGGTTCCAACCCACAGGTTGAGATGAGAGCCACTGGTTTAGGCCATAGCGGCACACACCAAGGCCTTTCCCATTTCTTGTGTAATTATTTGGTGTTGATTACTCTGGTGGTTCTCAAACATCTCTCAGGTCACCCCTGTAAATAACCCTTTTCACCCACAGCACCCCATTGTTAATTTTAGCACGTTATTTCATATAAAACGGTACGTAAATCTTTCCCCCTAAGATACAATATGTCACAAGGAAAACTTAAGAAAGAAAATATCTGTTATCATTAGGATAGATTGAAATTAACATTTATACTTGGCGTTTAGCCACTTAAACCCCAGCATCCCTATTTTGGGGGGGACATACACCAAGACAAGTGACGCGTTGTGAGCTTGTAGAGCGGCTATTTTTGGTTAAGAGACTTGGTGTACTGTAGGCTCACCAAGTAAAGTGCAAGCGACATTGATAAATTCCAAATATTATCAAAGTATTCTGAGGCACCACTGGACATCGCCGGTCCAGACACCCTAGGGTGCCATTGCGCACACTTTGAGGGACCTGGATTACTGGATCCTCTAAACATTATGTCCTACTCACAGCGTAGGACTGTAATGCTTTTCTAGTGTTGTTACTGTTTGACTGTTCTACCACTGCACAGCAATTAGTACATTTATGATGGTAGTGTCACATTTTTGGAAGCCCAAGCAGCGTGGTGTGGCACTGGGCATTTACCTTGCGCATGTGCGTGCACATGTGGCGTTTTTCTCTGCTTGTTGAGAGCTAAAATATTTTCAACTCGGGCGTTTGGAAGCACTTTTAGCAGGCACACGCACGCACGCACGCGCGCACGCGCGCGCGCACGCACGCGCGCGCGCACGCACGCACGCACGCACGCACGCACGCACGCACGCACGCACGCACGCACGCACGCACGCACACACACACACACACACACACACACACACACACACACCGTAATCATATTTCTCTATTGTACAGTAGATCTCCAAAGAGCCCTGAATGAAAGTGCCCACTTAGTGAGTGACATCATAGCTGTGTGGTATTACTGTAACACTGCAAGATGTAATGTATATACAACTACGTATATGAATCACAGGCTGGCTGGCACAGTTCGAAGTATACATAATTGTTGAAAGATGAAGTGACCATAGTGAGAGAACCAGTAAGACGTAAATCAACAAAAGGAACTAAACATGTCCACTGCCCCTCTGAGAAATTCCTTCCTGAAGCTAACCGCCTGTTATTCTCCGTACACTCACAATCACATTGTGTAACTTCCTGTGAGTACATACTTGCTGCCATCATGCAGCAACAACAGCGACACCACCAAAACGACCAGTAGTAGTACTAAATAGAGATGGATACCTTTAGGCATCAGACAGCACAGCAGTTTTTGCTTACAGATAGATAGCATTAGAAGTACAGTTAGCAACACCTATTGGAACTGTAACATAAAAAAAGACACCAACTGCAACAACAAAAGTATACAAAACCTATTGATCTTGTCGGTTATGACGACACAGTAAGATTCAGGGCTAAGGCTTTACTCCGCCCACTTTGGCGGCCATTTAAATTGTTAGGTCTTGGATGCATCAAGATCAGTCTGTACTAGTTCTACTTGTTGAGCAAGCAACAATACTTTTACTTCAATTGCTATAGGCTTTGATTGCATTTCAATAAAACCATATTTGATCAACATAATGATCACCCACATTTTACTGTTTATAGGGAATGTTTTATTATTATAAACCGATCTTTATTTCAAAAGCAATGGATGAATGTGATGGATGTTCTGATCTGCTTGTGCTCTTTCTGCACTCATGCATGGACAGCCGAAGTCGCGATTTTAGCGTGATATCTTTTTATTGGGCGACAATAATGAGCACCAGAAAATGAAAGCAGACATTCCAGTGAATATGGACACGTTTAAATGTAAATTTTTTGATGAAAATTGACCGAGTAATGGCCGAGTCAAATTGCAAGTGGTCTTGGCAGTGGCCCAATAACTGGCTGTAGGCACGCTATGTGGTGTAAAGTAATTACGTATATTTACTTAAGTACTGTACTTAAGTACACTTTTGAGTTATATGTACTTTGCCAATATTTTTACTTCTTCTCCACTACATCTCTGATCAAAATATTGTAGGCCTACTTTTACTCCACTGCATTTATTTCAAAACTTTAGTTAGTAATATATTTTGACCATTTGAAAATAGCCGATCTACAAGCTCACAATGTTAGATCCATGCTATTTTCAAAAGATGTTTTGATAACTTGAAAGGGACCTTCTGCACAATGCGTAGGCCTACTTTTACTGTTGGTAGGCTACTTTAAGTACATTTTGATACCATTACCAATACTTTTATACTTTTACTCATGTACATTTTGAATAGGCCTACTGGACTTCGACTTGTAATAGAGTACACTTGCATTGCCCAATCTATCGTCTGTCTACAACCAGCAAACTGTCATTTCTGTTCTCCGGTCATGCTTCATTTTATCCATGATTCTAACAACAAAGATGGCAGCGGAAATGGACCGATTTTTGCAAGGCCACGCCCAGTCCTCATTCTCAATACGCCTAATTCAATCATCCTGCTTGATTCGTAACAAGAAAGAACCAGTAAGACTCCCTAATCGGGAGATAAGCGACCGTAGGTGGCTTATCTCCACAAATAGGGCAAAAATGTGTTTTTCCCAAATCTTCCTGATCCATGTTGATGACATGAGTGTAGACATGCTGTGTAGTGATATTCGTGATTTTAGGGCAAAAACTGTAGGAGCAGTGTCCAAAAATGTGTTTTAAAAATCGGCCTGAAGGTGGCGCTAGAATAGGGCCATGTGAGAAATGAGAGGTGGGGTCTCCACGTTGCCTTGGCGGACGAATAGGTACCGGCCCCGGCTCTCCCGGACGCTCCTAGCCCGAGTTACGGCATTTTATGTGCGCTGCAGTGGCAGGGGGTCCTCCACTGGGGGCGCCACCACTTTTGCATCCGTTCTGGAGCACCAGGAGTCGGTGGTCCCCGGGAATTCCCCGCGAGCAGCCCCGTTGGGGTGGTCATTTGGTCATTTTTGCACATTTGGTCATTTTTTACATCTGGGGGTCCCCCAGGGACCTGGGGGTCCCTGGGGCTCCGGGGGTCCTTGGAGGTTGTAGTTTGGCAGTCAAGGAGTATGTGTGCAAAATTTGGCATGGATGGGGGCAACGGTTGTGGAGATATGAGCAGGGCAAAAGTGTGACGGACTCACTGACAGACAGACAGACAGACAGACAGACAGCCCGTGGAGGTTTTGGTAGTAAATGCGACCTACGGTCGCAATAAGCAGTTAAGCATATTTATGACATCTGCTGCACAACCCGCAGGCAACGTTAACTTACACATGACAGTGGATGATGAAGAAGCAGCAGCATAGTTGTTGTAATGACAGAAGTAGCAGTCTGGAAGTAGTAGAAATAGTGGTTAGAATCTGTAATAGAATCTGGTTATAGTAGTGGCAGCAGCAGCAGCAGCAGCAGTTTAGTATACTACTGCTACTACTGCTGCTAGCTACAGTATGTAGTATAATCGTAATAGCAGTGTAGTGTTGGCAGTGGTGAAAAAAGTATTTACATGTTTTACTTAAAGGGGTACCTTCACCTAAAGGGGTTGAGGGGCAGATTACACTGTGACATGAGCTTCTCTGAAAACGGTCTGAAACAGCCCCTCGCCCCCCAACAACAGCTGACCAGTACAGTAAGTAGTCATACAGCCAGGCTATACAGACAATTAATTTGATTGGCTTATAATTGCTCATCCCCACAACATCATAAAAATATTAACTTGTTTTTTAAGATGATTCTTAACTCATTCCCTGCCAGGCCCGATAGTCCCGAGATTATTCCAATGTCTTTCCCCGCCAGGCCCGATAGTCCCGAGAATTAAAAAAAAAAAAAAAAAAAAATTCAAAAAAAAATTTTTTTTAAAAAAAAATTTTGACCCCAAAAAATGGAGTAGGCATGATAGCAATCGCGAAATTTCATGTTTAACCCCCATAGCAACCCCATCTTTCAAGCATGGCAGCCATTTTGGCAGCCATCTTTGTTAAACATAGTGGCTGTTATCTCAGGAATGCCTGAACGGATTTCCATTCGGATTTTTTTGTTTGAAAGCTGTGAGCAAGGTGGACACACGTGGTGCATTATCTAGGCATGGGTGTGCATGATCCGTGCACACCCAATTACATGGAAGTCTATGGAGACGAATGGCAGGTGGGAGTACGGAGGTATGTTAAAATGGCGGTCAATGTGTTAAAGTGACAGTAACCCTTTAGGTGACAGGCCCCCTTTAAGTAAAAGTATCAATACTTCATTGCATTCATCTGTTACAAGTAAAAGTCTGCTATTCAAGTAAAGGTAAAAGTACAAAATTATTGGCATCAAGTACAAAAAGTAAAAGTACTCATTATGCAGAAATTTATCAATTTTGTGTCGCGATGCATCACATTGTCTAATGTATATACTTTAGACAATTTTATGCCTTTTATGCCCATACATGGAGATCCCTATCTGAACCAGCCACACAGATATGGGTCATGCCTTTGCCATCTGGCCAGTGAAATATATATATCGATGACATCAGGGATCTTCATATATGGGCATAAAAGGGATACCCAATACCATATATGGACTTTTATATAGGTGATGTCACCTGTGATATCACCTGTGATGTCACAGTGACAAGGGAACCAACCCATAGACTGTAAAAATCTGTACTGACTGACTGACTCACACACTCAGTATGGATATCCAGGGTTTGATCTTTGATGAGGTGATGTCACGTGATGTCACGTGACATCACTTCCTGTACGGACGGAAAGACAAGCTGCGACATTTTTCATGGTATACTGCGACCTTCGGTCGCAATGATACTAGATTACTACTATTGCTAATGTATTTCATGTTTTACCTTGTGTTGTCCTAGTTTACGGTAAATTGCTCTGGATTAAGAGCATCTGCTAAATGCCTAAATTGTAATTGTTATGACAGACAGTAGTAGTAGTAGTAGTTACTAGTAGTAATAGTGGTTGTAGTGACAGTAGTAGTAGCAGCAGCAGCAGTAGTGGTGGTGCATGTGGCGGTATAGTGACGGATGCACAATGCTACATAAACTGTTCTGAGTGAAGCGTCTTGTCTTTGACCACAAGCTGCTCCATGTTTGTCCCTTAGACACAAACAAACCAAGGAAGTCCTTCCAGAACCAAAGGGAAACATCTGGGTGACCTCAACGTGACTATTTCTGTTCCCCAAGTGACACTTGTGTACGTCACAGTCTGTGAAGTTATCACCACACTGGCATTCATCATGCCAGTGTGTGCATTCTTCTCAAATAAATGTGCCATCGTTGTATAACAATAGAAATGTGTTGCACCAATGTGGCTTCCATCAAGGTTGAACGCTGGAGCAATTTTATTACGTTCAAGAATAACTAGTTTCTTCCCACCAAATACCAAAGTAATACATAGTATTTTGTTGATTCGTGTTTGTTCGATGTTCAGTTTGCCTTTCCCCAGTGAATTTGTAGAGAAATCTGAAGCAGCATTTACAGTATTTCACTCTGTGTGTGCGTGTGCGCATGTGTGTGTCAGACAGACACCTAATCAGAGAAGCCAGGGAGGGCAGCTGTCTGTCTCCCACCTCCTGTCATTGAGGTGATCTGCTCTTCTGCTGAGAAGCACTGTTTTAGAGGTTTGGTTGTGTTGAAGTGATGCTGTGGCTGTTGGGCCCTGCAGGGCCAGTGGTGCCACAGTTTCCACATTGTGTTTAAAAGCTGACAATGACGTTATGAAAACAGGAAATACTTCACAGTAATGGTCCAGTCCAGTAGACTTACGCCTACTCATAAGATGCATAATGCAAATAATTAGTGGTAGGCTTTGACTGTAAAATGAACAATATGTTTGTCTCTCAACATGGCCTGAAGTGTGAATACACTTCCTGAGATGAACCTTTCCACCTCATCTCACGGATGAGCTAACCTCCGCCTGCTCCGAGTTCAGAGTTATTTCTGTACCCCCCTCTTTGTCCCGTCTTTCAGCACTTGTGGTCATTAAAAGGTCTGACGAATTTGGTTCGTCGTGGGGTATGGGAGTGGTGCGGTACACTAAGCCTAGACCGGTATTTAGGTCTGGTTGTACTGGGACTGGGAGCTCTTGATAAAGACCTGGTGTCCTCGGAGAGAGAGTTGTCAGCTGCAGACAACGGATCCAGGCCAATACCTCTGAGCTGTTATTGTGATACCGCAATACCAACATATTCAAGCTACATTGTAAAGCGGTTTGACGGGCCAAAACGACTGGAAAAGTGCTATATATTTCATTTATATATAAAGGCAGACAATTCACATAATCAGACACTGGTTGAATTGAAAACATGCTGAGCACATTCGTAGTACGCTCCACGGAGGATTGATGGTAGGGCTGCCCCTGAAATTCAAAGATTTAAATATAGTCAGAGACCTCAGTTGACAGAGATAATTTTATTAGAGCAGTTTATTTTTTATTTAATTTTTTATGTCAGTTATTTCAAAGTGGACAATAGACACTAGTATCTATTACGGTAATATAATATCATAATCTTTAAAAATGGCAACATTGAGGGCTCCTGTCAACCAATGTCTCATAAGATCTTCCTTCTACTCACACACACACACTGTCCCGTCCTATTTTGGACAGCACTAACTCTGATTTTATTTACAGTGTTTATAAATTGTGCGTTTGTATCAATTTCAATCTTTTTCTTCCCCTCCAGTTGAAACAAACTAGCTCATTCACTCTCGGGAGGACGGTGACACTGTTGGAAATTGTGCGGAATTAGAACGGTTCTGGTAGAAGTGCAGTCCATGTAGGTCATTATAAATAGTCGTACCGGAGGAGGAAGTGAGGTGAGGTTCTGTCTTTTGGCCCACTTAATAAGAGTGCTGCTGGTTGTGTTTTAAGAGAAGAGGTGCCGTACATAAACACAGGTACACCATGTGTGAGAAAGCAGACGCCCCAGGAGTCCACATACTCACTGGGGCCGACATCACAGTGTATTTTGACAAATGGTTTTTATAAGAATTAGCTTTATAATGACGTGTGTGTGTGTGTGAGATATAGTGCCAGTTGAATACAACTTTCTTTCCTTCCAGACAGTTCCAGATTAGCTAAGTCATCAGTCGCGTAGCGTAGGCTACATTGACTTTCAGATAACTTTCCCCGAGATAACCTTCAGGCACTCTGTGATCATGTGAGCAGTATTTCATAATACTGTTTGATCCATGTCTGTGTTGGATGCTCAAATATTGATTCTGGGCATTAACAATATAGAGGTTTTTGTAGAGCAAAAGGGTGGGAACCTATAGCATGTATTACCCACAGCTCTCTAACGCTAGAATTGGATGGGTAGACGTGTCGACAGTGGGCTACGTGACCTCTTGTGTATGACTCAGCTCTGTCACTTCCTCTGTCACTTCCTCTTTCTTAAGTGTGTTCAAATTGATATTGTAATAATATCCTGTCCTACTGTAGTTCATGTGTCATTTTAGTTTTTGTGCGTTAGTCTCCTGTGTCCCATGTAATAGGGTCTCCATTACATCGTAAAGAAAAACACAAAAAGGAAAAAAAAGTGAGCTGTTACACGTTAACCCATTCAGAACGGGTACACATTATTGTGTATCATTATTTTATGCTTTAACTATTGAAAAATAGCAGCTATACAAGATCTGCGAGCTTGTAGATCTGCTATTTTTGAAAAATCAAGAAAATTACAGAGAGAGAGAGATTCAGAGATTCAGGTGTCACAGGCTCACAACAGCAACCAGTCAGAAATCAGAATGAACGGCTAAGAAGACCAGGAAGTGATGCCCACCTTTCACACACAGGCTCATGGGACACAGGAAACTTGTGGATTGTGGAATCATGTGGATGCATAGATAATGCATAGATCACAGGCTAGATACACATGGAACCATGTCTGTATGAGTATGAGTACAGCAACACCAGCTGCAGCCACCCTAAGGTGCTGTTGAGCAGCCTGCACCACTCCTTTCACACTGCTTTAACTTTTTTGGAGCGGTGAAAGCGCTCCCAATAGACAGGTATGTCTGTGGCTGGCTGGCTATGTGGCTGGCTGGCTGGCTGGCTGGCTGGCTGGGTATGTCTGTAGCCTGGCAATACCTTGAGTGGCCACACAAGTTAAAGGAGGGGCGCTGTTGTGCAGGCACAAACACACACACACACACACACACACACACACACACACACACACACACACACACACACACACACACACACACACACACACACAGATTCACCGCTCCACTTCGAACCGAGGTTTGATTTTTTACTTTGATACCCCTGAAATACAATAGTAGCATGATTAGCGCAGAGGGTTGGCGAACTAATAACAGATATATTGGTCATTGAAGACATTGATCAAATAATTGTCTGCGTTTAGTACCGGATTCATGTGGTATTTAATTCAGGTCCTAGAGGATTCAGAATGTGTGTAATATTTGCTCATACGGCAGAAACGATTAACTACATTTTACTTTAGAATTCTTTCCTGTCATTGTCTGCATATCCTGCCGTTCACTGCATGGGGCATGTGTGTCAACCCCAGCAGCCATCTGTCACCTCAGCAGAAGTATGTGACCTAGTTGTGGCTCCGGATTTAATCACACCGCTTGTCATTCTATGCGACCACTTTCACTTGACATTAAGATATCTGGACTGGAGTTTCTCCTCTTCCGCCTGCCTTTGTTCTTACCTCTGTGTAATTATCCAGTCTAGTTACAAACTTGATGAAAAACCGGTGACAAGCTGATAAGCTCTGTGTGGCTCATAACTTTAAACCCCTGAGACTGATAATGTTGTTGTTGAATGGATTGTTTGAAACCCCAGAGGAGAGAGCTTGCCTTTCTGACATATGGGTGCAAGTCACTGAAGTCCTATAACAAACAACAGTGACATTACAGTGAATACTCTCAACTAGGCCTATTATCTATAGAGGCAAAAAGTGCTGATAGTCAACATGTAATAAGTGCAACAACAAGTGTAGTAAAAAATGTGACTTAACAATAACAACATCAAGTTGGCCTTGATTGTCTAAACATTTGATTGCACCGTGCCTACAAATTACTTTTCTATTTTTCATCTTTGCAAATTCACGCACAGGCCAGGAGTAACTCGTCCCAATAAATATTTCTGGTTACTTCTCTCACGATAAAGAAGAGTCCTGGAGTAGGTAAACCTAAGTTTAAGTCAGTTTTGCTGAAGAATATTGCTGAAACACAACAACAGATAGGGCAGCAACACAACAGAAGCTCATCAAATGAAAGTTGGGGCACCACCATTCTGCCACCCCAGTGCAGGCACGGCACGGCACGGGCTGGTTCTGGAGGTACTAGAGCAGCCTTATGGGAGTCGGAAGGTTCCTGGTTCAATACCGGGCTGCCAAAGTGTCCTTGAACAAGACACTGAATTCACCTCTAACTGCTCTGATGGTGCCTTGCATGGTTCCCTCCATTGTCTGTGTGTGTGTGTGTGTGTGTGTGTGTGTGTGTGTGTGTGTGTGTGTGTGTGTGTGTGTGTGTGTGTGTGTGTGTGTGTGTGTGTGTGTGTGTGTGTGTGTGTGTGTGTGTGTGTGTGTGTGTGTGTGTGTGTGTGTGTGTGTGTGTGTGTGTGTGTGTGTGTGTGTGTGTGTGATGCACATTGCAAAGTGCTTTGGATAAAAAGTGCTATTGTAATGCACCATTTATCCTTCTTTTACAGCAGTGGTTCTCAACCAGTGGTCCTTGAGGGGGTTCCACGTGGTGCCTAGCTAAATGATGGAGAGTTGGTAACCAAATAGACCCTTATAGATATTTAACTCTTGAGAGTGTAAAAGTCTTCACAATTAGAGAAAGTAGAGGAATTGTTATTTTTATCAACGTTTGCCTTCGTATCCAACGATAAATTAATATTCTACGTTTTGGGAGGCTAAATCTCATCAAATGGTGGTCCGTGGCTCAAATACCGAATAAATAATGGACCTTGATATGAAAAAGGTTGAAAACCACTGCTTTTCGGGCTAGACACAGCATGAAACAGTCACAGGGTTATTTGTGATGTTTGAATAGCACGTTTGCTGAGCACATGGACATTAGGAACAAACATTAACAATCCAAGGACAATGAGCAGTCATTGACTAAGAGGAAATGCCATTTAATGAATCACTGAATGGGCCAAAGCAAGGACAGGAAGTCACAATCAGTGAGGCTTTTTGCACTTCCTGTGTTCCTCCCTTCCACATAATTAGCTGTTTGCTACTGTATATTTTCAGTATTGTTTTAATTTTTTATCTTGATATTTATTAAATATAAAAGAATGACTGATTGCAGCAGAGGAAATTATACAAAAAAAAAATAACTCAAGTTTGGGTAGCAAAGTCGCAGTCAAACCCTTAAGTTATCCTACTCTCTGAGTGTATTACAACGGAAGAAGGTGGAAAGCGACTGCTGCTGACAGTGTGCCATCGGGAGCTTGTCGGCAAGAGACGCTTGCCGTTGATAAAGCTGTCGGAACCGGTTGATGAGAAACTGGACATGTTCAGTCTTTTGCCGTCTTTTTCTAGGAGTCGGTAGAATTGAGGGGGTAACTGTAGAGTGGACCTTTAGTTTTCTACTGCTGCAGAACAAGCCTAAATAAGCCGGAGACATTTTCCCGTCCCGCATATGAACTAAATAGTAAATACCATATTATCATTCTCAACTCTCAATTCCTATACCAATCTATCAGCTCCATAGCAAAGCTACTAGCGCTAAATGCTTTTGTTTGTTTTCTGGGGCTGAAAATGTGTTGCCACATTTGACAGATTCTGTGAGTAAACCGGTCTATGAAAACAAGCCCAAAAGAAGTGACCATTTTCACCATTTACATCAGCGTCTTTTTAATAATCTTGAAAGCAAGACCCAAATAAGCAACTACACTTCAGAAAATAAACATAAACTAAAGCAACCCGCAACTATGAATGTTTACAAGCGACTTTACAGGAAGACCTAAAGTCGCTTATAATGAGCAGAACTGGCAGACAGAGATCAAATAATAATAATATAGGCCCCACGCCTTGGGGAGTTGTTTGTCACAGTACATTTGCACATACATGAAATTTATTCTCTGCATTTTACCCATCCCATAACTAGGAGCAGTGAGTGGGGAGCAATTAGGGATTAAGGGTCTTGCTCAGGGACACATCGACACATAGCTGCCTGACCGGTAATCGTACCTGCGACAACCAGGAGCTCTCAATGCAAAAACAATGTTCTTTCTGCCGACTAGAGTTTGTGCTTAGTCTGTGCCAACTAAATGCCACAGACTGCCAGTCTGAAGGAGTTGTAGTCTCTTTGGTGTGGAGTCATCTTAACAGCTCAGTTGAAGCAGTTGGGAGTTAAATGCCTTGCTTTTTCTCTAGTGCCACCCCTCAACCAATGATGATAGTAGGAGGGGCTTCATGAGCAGTGACCCCACCCACCATACAGCATTCCCCAGCCCAGACACATTCTGACAGATGCAGAAGGCAGGAAGGAAGTGCTCTCTCTCTCTCTCTCGCTCACACACACACACACACACACACACACACACACACACACACACACACACACACACACACACACACACACACACACACACACACACACACACACACAGTGAGAGAGAGAGAGGTCCTTTTAAGGAAAAGGGCCTGATTTTGCTGAGTACACCCCAGTCAATACTCATAAACATGCACACAAACACACACACATTAACACAGGTCAAACATGTTGACATGGATCATACATGGTAGATACACAAATACAATATGTTCCTATTATTTTCCCGCTTTTGTAGACATTGCCAGGATGCTATCCATCAATATAATCGATGTCTATTAATAGCGTCATTTGGCATGCATTGTTATATGAAATTAACACCATGAGACCCTGCGACTTTCAAATGACTCTGTGTTTTCACTGACTGCTGTCGTGTTGACAAATGACAACCAAACACAACTGCTGACTCCTTCTCTCTCTCTAGTCATGACTTGCGACTTTCCCATCATTCATTGTAGCTGTCTAAGAACAGGATTTCTGGTCACATGTGTCTTCACCATTTATAGATGTGTGTGTTTCTGGAATTGAACTATATTAACTTCTCTCACTTCTCCCATCTCACTTTCTCTCACTCTCAGGCGGAGGCCAGGCTGGCAGCAAAGAGGGCAGCTAGGGCAGAAGCCAGAGAGATCCGAATGAAGGAACTGGAGAGGCAACAGAAAGAGGTACAATTCAATTATACAACAATGATAATGACAATATGTCTGTAGTCCTGTGAGTGTTGTTTACTGTATGTTTGTCTCTACACACGCAAAAGGATATCCAAACATTTTCTGAACCTTGTACATACTACATAAGTTCAGCTGAACTTAAGAGCCCAGGAATATACCTCAGAATGTTTCTGAAAATTTCTGAAATCTTTGATATACTGCATCCTGGTTACATATCTAGACATTCGCATAATTACAGTACCTTGCCTTTTGTTAGACTTAGTGTACTATTTCACAACTTAATAACAACACATAACACAAATCTTTGGATTTGACCTGGGGGTCACACTGTGTCGGCTAATAGGAACAAAGGCATTTCCTGTCAACATTACTTTATGTTGGTAAGCTCAAAGGCTTTGATCTCCTCCAGAAGTGAGTTCTGGGTCACTGGTGGCATTCCAGTGGCAGGGAGGAACTGCAGGTGTTTGTTCAGCCAAACGATGCCTTAATTCTGAAGAATAGAAAATATAGAACTGACATTTCAATGTCTACATGGAAGTAATCAATCCATGGAGCCCTCTCCATGATGCATTTGTTTGATATGAATTAGATTGTGTAGCAGTTGAGTTGTGTCATTGGGTCCCCCAACAAAGTAGTTAATGGTGTGAAGTATGGCATTAAGTCCTTAAATATATATACTATTTCATATCTGTCCACTGAAATGAAGTAGAGTTTCCCCTGATTTAGTTTTTATTTGTTGACGAAATTGTAAAATATATTTAGTCTTAAGTTTTAGTCATCATAGCTTAATTTTTATTTAGTTTTCATTTGGTTTTTGTCAGTGAAAAGAGTTACGGTATAAGGTAAACCGTGACACACACAGCTGCAAGCACACCGCTGGCATCAGCACTGCATTCTGATCTAGCCTACAGTATGTTGAAACAGGTGGTGAGGTGAGAGTTTGTTTGTGCGTGCCTGTCAGCCTGTGTGTGTGTGTGTGTGTGTGTGTGTGTGTGTGTGTGTGTGTGTGTGTGTGTGTGTGTGTGTGTGTGTGTGTGTGTGTGTGTGTGTGTGTGTGTGTGTGTGTGTGTGTGTGTGTGTGTGTGTGTGTGTGTGTGTGTGTGTGTGTGTGTGTGTGTGCGTGTGGACTGCTGGTCAGCAGTGTTGGTGTTGGTTGTGTTTTCCCCTGCTCTCTGATTTTAACACGTCTGATCTTCTCTACACTGGGAAGTCTCTTGTGTCCAGACCTCTCTATTCTTGGCTCATCTTAATCCCAAACATAGAAAACACATGTCTGTGAGTCTCACTCTACAAACTAACTAACCTCACAACGTATACACACTACTGTACTCTGGGTGATGTTAAGAGCTCCGGCTCCAAAACATTTCTTTCTGTTTGTTTTTCAATATTCATATTGTTTTTCAATATTTGTTCTGGCCTTAGTCAATTCAAGCATATTTTAGCTGATGTTGTCTCGTTCAGGTGAACATGGAACAGGACAGGTAGAATCAATTAAAAAATCCTAACGTTATAAGCTGCTATCATTAAGTAGTAAGGTCAGTACCCGCAGTGCTCAGACAACGTTTCTGTGATCCTAGAAGATCAGACTAGGATAAAGAGTCAGTGGTGTAAAGTCTACCATACTGTATGTATGGATCTATTTTTGGACAGCATGTGAAAATAGTGCACCGGCCAAGAATAGATTCCATCCTGAAGTGGGAAGTTGCAGTCATTGTAGCCCACTGTGTGCCTGCCGTTTAACATCAGATGTCTACTGGATCTCTAGCTGCTGTAATCGCCATCCTGTTGGCAATTAACAGATCCATCAGGTTTATCTCATATGTGCCACAATTATTTTACAATCAAAACACAGGCGTGCACGTGCGTCCACACACACACACACACACACACACACACACACACACACACACACACACACACACACACACACACACACACACACACACACACACACACACACACAGGATTACTTACTGGATGGTCTGTGCTAATCTGAGTCTGGTCAGGAGTTAGGGGTGTGTGTGTGTGTGTGTGTGTGTGTGTGTGTGTGTGTGTGTGTGTGTGTGTGTGTGTGTGTGTGTGTGTGTGTGATTGTGTGTGTGTGTGTGTGTGTGTGTGTGTGTGTGTGTGTGAACTTCAAAAGCAGCTTACCGGGGAGCTTTCTCTGGTGGGCTCCGTGTCATGGACCAGTGGGTGAGCTTCTGTCTGACACCAAGCGTCAGTGCTGTGTTGATATTATTAACGTATGGATTTATGCCGAAGACGGGACCTGAGACTGTATCATCTGGATGTTAACGTAAGGATGCATTCTAAAGACGGGACCCAAGGCGGTATCATCTGGACATTATGTATGGATGCATGCCGTTGCTCACTTCTCTATCTCTGAGGTTGAGAGTGTCGGTTCACGCTCTAGACACGCTGCGATCTCTGTCTCAGTGTGTCGGGCAGTGCGGGAGACACCTCGTGAGGGCAACGAAAGGCTGGATGACAGTTGGCGGGTGAGAGCTTAGTTTTTTAGTTTTTATTTAGTTTTTGTCAGCGGAAGAAGTTAGTCGACGAAGATTTTTCGTCCTAGTTTTAGTCTTCGGAATTAACACTGACCAGACATTGATTGCTTGATTGAATATTTTATTAGACAGAAATGTAAAGTACAGTCAAAATACTTAGTCTAAAAGTCTAAAAACACACCCAAAAGGTCCTTGGGGTCTTGTTTCCGTTTGGGTCCTTATATTGGACAATATGCTAGTCGAGTAATTAATTCAGTTCTGACTTTTAACTGCTTTTTAACTCCAAGCATTTGATTGAGTTGGATGCAAAAGTGAACAAGGAAACAATTAAAATGCAACGGTTTTTTGATGAAACCTGTAAACATACTGTAAGTCTGCACTCTGCAAGTGTCCTATTTACTCAAACAGCTGTAAATGATATCTATAATGTGGTAAACATAGAAATTCTAATACATAAAATTGACAGCATATAAAAAGCACTGCTTTCTCAATTATATCATGCATTGTGGTAAGAGTTACATTAAGCTGCCAATGAAAATCTTTTTAATGACTTGCCTCAGCCTCCTTGAAAGTGCTTGAAAGTCAGATGAATAGGGTTTATTTGTATTCATGGCTTTATTCTATCTGGCGTGTCCATTGCTCGAAGAGGAGGTTACCTTCATTAAAGATCTGCTGACTGATTCCAGAGCTCGCAGGGAGACTTATAGTGAAGATGATACCGGACTAGACGATGGCTAATGTAGAACCACTATGTTCTGCTGCCATAAGTGATTCTTAATGTCAGAGTGTGACCTTCCACCTCAATTTGAAGTGTGAATGAATACAAGGGAGTCTAGAAGAACAATAATAGCTGAGATAATCAAAGTTATAATACACACTGTGCATAGAGGTCCGGTCAGAGGACATGGATTTTCGTCCAGATTTCAAATACAAACCGATCCCTATATTGAGCCAGCGCAAGAGGCAGACCATGGTGCTAAATCTGAATTAGAGGTATAATTGGCCCTTTGGAATAGGGCTTGTACAGCTTGTACGGATGTATTGGGGGGTGTAAATGTGGGTGAAACAACATTGGCTGGTACAGAGATGAATTTGCAGGTCTTATATATGGACACGGACACGGACACGCACGCACGCACGCACGCACGCACGCACGCACGCACACACACACACACACACACACACACACTCTCTTTTCTTGACACTGAAGCAGGGGTGCTGGAAATGTATTTGTTCGTAGACTGACTGTTCTAAGTATCGTGCAAATCAAATTGAGCTCATGGTCAAAATGAGTCATAGTTGCTGTTTTTAGGTTGTCTGGTATGATTCAGGATATGAGAATATTTTCTTGCACATTGCAATGTCCAAGACAAGACATGTACCTTTTAACCACTCAAACCCTAGAATATTTTGGGTGTAACATTCGGCGAAAGTAGTAGATTGGCTATTTTCATGCGAAGAATATTTAGTGTAGAGCAAAAATGGTAGAGGGCCTATTGTAGAGCTCTTGAAAGTCAGTTAAGTTGGGGTTTGAATATACATTTATTTTTGTCTTTATAGAATAATCATGGACATGTAGGTTTTGACCAATCAGTTTCCTTAGAATAGTGGTCCTCGACTTTCCAGAGTTTGAAATAACAATGGGTTTGTATAGGAAGGAGGCGTGTCTGATAAAATGAATAACAACTATCTAAATACTGAATCGAGCAACTTAAAAACTGTCTGGGGTGTTCATAAAAGCCTGACTAGTACCCCGAGATGTGTGCAGAGTGCAGATGTTCTATTAAAATAATACATGGCATTAGTGTGGGTGTCTTTAGTGTCTGTCATCAGAGTGGACGCTGTGTGTGGGTGTTTTAGTGTGGGTGTCATTGTTGTGGGTGGGAAGAACTAGAGTTGAGAACTATTTTGTTTTGTTTGTTTGTAAATCCAGTGCTGGCAGGTGTTCATGAATAAGTTGATCTGCTAATCATTGACCAGCAGAAGCAGACACCAAGCATTACTGAGGCCTTGGTTCAGATGCCAGACTAAATCAAACAGACTTCAAGGTCCTGTAAACATACTTATCTGTAACAGATTAAAGGCTCTTTTCCACCGGCAGCGATAACGATGACGATAACGATTTAAAAAAGTGGGTTTTCAATTGAAGTGGATCGGCAGCATCCACCCAACACCGATAAAGACAACGATAGCCGACAACTACATCGTTAGGATCAACAACGATGTGGTTAAGATCACAGTGATATGGAACTGGGTCTCTGACAAACAGCTCGCGATGCGCTCTGCGCGAGCGGCTGTTAATTGACGCCTCTTCACATTGATGTCCGATAACTTTATCGGACATCAATGTGAAGGCATAATTATCGCTGTGATATTGTATGGCTATCGTCATCGTTATCGCTGCCGGTGGAAAAGGGCCTTAACTCCTGTCGTGGAATTCTGGATCAATCAGCAATTGATGAGGCAATAGGAGTCGAGATAATATTCTAGTGGTGACTTATACTTTAATGTGCATGATATCATGGGAAGAAATGCAATCAGACTTCAGGTCAGTGGTACAGTGGTTCTGCCAAGGACCACCGGATTCAGACCATAGTTATACTGTAGCTGAACCATAACAAGACAGGCTGTAACTTAATCAATAGCTATCAGGCCTAGTGGAGACATCGTACCATACTGTACCCACTACCCGACGTGACATTTTCGGGCCAGGTAGGACCTAAAATGTAAGCTAATTAGTTGGGCCGGGCCAACATTGAGGATGACACAATTAAATCAGACATATTTCCAAAGTGGTCCAGAAAGATATGACATACAATACAGTTGGCAACTTGGTGTCAAATAACTACAGAAGAAAACAAACAAAACAAACCTTTGAGATGTGATATTGCCGAGTTGTGACACTTTCCAACAGCTTTTTGACCCTTGTATTAATGATTCAGCAGAGATCAGCTTGATTTCTAAAGGCAGTTTGTTGTAATATATTCTACTTAGTGCACATGAATGGTCACTTCCCCAACCAACTCTTTTCACTCTGCTCCTGCTTTAAATGCTTCCGTTTCTTTGATATTTGTCTTTTCCCACTGTTTTCGTTTAGCTGGTGTATTACATATCTTTTCTTGCTTTCATATCTTTTATTTCTCCCTCATGTCCTGACTCATCTCATCTCTCTCCTCATCTCCTCTCCTTGCTGATGGTGTGTAGATCTTTCAGGTCCAGAAGGTAGGCCTCCTCTAATTCCTTGTCAACCACCCTAGCCTTTCATTATCAATTGATTTATTTATTGGTTTATTGGTTTAAAATGTCTGTCTGCACGACTCTTTCTGTTTTCATATCCTCTTCTCTTGGGTTCAATTAGAAATATTATGGCTTGGACACCAAAGCGGAGGACAAAGGGGACGGCAAGTGGGACCATATAGAGCAATGGATGGTACAGTTTTCTTGTTGTGCTGAGTACTAAAAATATGCCTCCTTTTTAGCATGTGGTTGATGTTTTACCCACGTGTGGTATGCCGGAGAATGTCAGATAATTCCTGTTAAGACTTGTTATGACAAAGCCAATTGCAACATAAATAATCAAGGTTGGCTCATAAAAGTTATTACGTATCTGTGTGCCAGCGTCTGTTTGGGTTTCAATCTGAATAACCCTGTCTTTGGTCTGTTTATGACCGCATGGGTTATTATCACATTTACTTCTTTGCAGCTATTTTTGAGCGGTGGTCACACCGTCTCCATAGCGTGGCCGTGTGTGTAGGTATGTATGTTTGTTTGTTTGTTTGTATGTCTGTATGTAGCCTCAAGTGGTGTAGTACCTTTTATGACCACACATGTTAAGGGAGGGGCGCTGTTTTCAGGCCAGGCCAGGCACGCACACACACGCACACACACACACACACACACACACACACACACACGGGGGGGGGGGGGGGGGGGGAGATAAACCACCGCTCAGTTCACACGGGTGTGATTTTTATTTTATTTGTCCCACAGGATTGTGGGAGGTCGAACCATCTGTGATGCTCAGTGTGTGAATTGCTTTTTGACTACAGTAGCCTTTTGCAGACTAAAGCAAATTTCACATGAAACAAGCCATGCACTTTGGAAAGAAATCGTATGCTGCATATATATACAATGCATATATCATACAATAAAATAGCATGCAGCTTTTCTTGACTAAGAGCCTACAACATTTGAGTATATTTACTTGTTCATGAGTTACGAGTGCTTTCCTGGAAAATCCCGAGGGGGGGGGGGGAAAGAGCACAATACATGTTTTTTTTTTTTTACAGTACAAATATTGTACAAGTACACAGGGGGACAAATGTTCCACCAACAGTAGAAAGAGGGACTTTTACAATGGCTACAGTTGTACTGCTATTACATAAGTGTCGGAGCAGTTAAGATTGTTTGCATGTTGTGGTTCAGTTTGGAGCAGCATGGTGGTTCAGTGGAGGGCGCATGTGTCAGGACGAATGCTAATGGTGTTTGTGCAAACATGTTTGTCTTTGTGTTGATTGGATTACTGACTACGCTGAACTCTGATGGTTCTAACTGCATGGATCGTCTGTGTGTTGAAACGGAGTGTGTCTGTGTACCTTACATCAGTGGTTCTCAACCTGTCATGACTGATTTGGGGGTTCGCCAGAGGACAGTGAAGTGTCAATTTAAGAACGTTTAAGACCCTTTTAACACATCAAAGAAAAGAAAGAGAAAAGAAGTATGACAATTATTGCTACTTGGAGATAACCTAATCCTCTGGAGAGGTTCTTATCTAGGGTTGCAACATTTAAACATGTTACAATCGTGCATTATTTAACCACTTTTAATTTCTACTTTTGATCATCACATAATGGCTTATGAACAATATGTGATCATTTAATCAAACATACTATTTTAACCCATTCAGACCTGGAACCCCTGTACGTAACAATATATTTTTTAGAATCAGCCTCAGGTCTAAATAAGTGAATAGGAACATGTTTAAATGTTTTCCCATAACCATTGAGATCATTATCATAATACCAATATCTTGACGAAAATGTCATTTCGTCCTGTAAGTGTGGCAGCCCGCCTGTTCAACTCCCATCATCCATCTCTCTGTTTGAAATAATTTTCCCTCCTCTCCTTTTCTTTGCATTTAATCTCCCCATTTCTTTTTTTCTTTTACTTCCATCTCCCCCTCCTTTAATTCCATCTCTCCATCTCTCCTTCCTTTCTCTCCATCTCTCCATCCTTTCTCCAGGAGGACAGTGAGAGATACTCACGTTCTTCACGGATACAGCCGGTGTGTAAACCCTCCCTCTCCTCCCTCTCTGCTCATTTGCATCTTCTTCATCCTTCAGATCCAATCCGACCACATGGGAAATGACGTTCTGTAGGAGCATCAGTATTAAAAGCATCCCTGGCTTATAAGCCTTATATGCTTTAATACATTATAATCTATAACATTAATTAACTAAAAACACTTATTTTAGAAATGATTCAGTAGGAGGGACCGCTCCCATCACACGTTTATGATGTCATTTGTCCATGTGTGGTCTAGCCTTGTGGAATGTATAGAATGAATAATATGCTGATAATAATAATAATAATAAAACAAGAAGAAAAAAATATATAATTACAGTTATAGAGGGCAATTACAATGTATTAAGGAATATAAGACTTATTAGCCAGGGATCCTTTTAACATAAACACTTAGCATTTTGGCATATCAGCAATAAGGGATAATTAACATTAGACAAATGCTGTGTTTGAAAAGTATCCTGTTCAAATAGGGTTCACCCAAGAAGATCTAAAACAGTTGTTGGTTACATTGGTTTTCGGTTCTCTCTATTTAAACTGTCCCGTCTCTCTTTTCATTTCATTCCATCTCTCCATCCTTTCATTCCGTCTCTCTACCTCTCCTTCCCTCGTTTCCATCTCCATTCTTTCTCTAGGATGAGAGTGACAGGTACTCGCGCTCTTCACGGATTCCATCGGTTTGTAAACTCCTTATTTAGTCACAACTGCATGTCGGCTCTGTGCATAACTGTAATCGCAGTTTTCAGTAGGTGGCATATCTATTTCCTGTTCCAGTTAATTTCCCATAGCTTTTTTTTGTGCCTTTTTCTGCCTTTATTGATAGATACAGTAGACTGGCCGGAAATTGGGAGAGAGAGATGGGGAGTCTGGTTCGGGATTCGAACCCTCGACACACGGTCAGACGGTTTTTCGGCATTAGCAGCCTAGGTGCCCGGACAGCTATGCCAACCAGCCGGGCCCCTCTAGCTTTGTTTGATTGGCTCGTCAGCAGGTTTAAACCCCCGAAACACAGCAACACCTTCACATGTGTTTCCAAAAAGAGGAAACGGGTATGCCATGTGCCACCTTCTGAAAACTGGGACTACAGTTAATGCACAGATGTTATTAATACTCTGTACACATTTCTGTGTTGTCACTGATATTCTAACGTTCACCTGCCAATTAAGTGAGGAGCCCCTTAAGGCTCATCCATACTCCGGTGAAGAGCGTTTCACCGTGGTGTATTTTTCTAAAGTCTCACTTCTCCCTAGTATGACTTTAGAAAACTATACTGCGGTGAAACGCTCTTCACCTTCACTGGAGTATGTATGAATGAGCCTTTACCGTCCTGTGCCCCACATTTAACACCCCGCGCTGACTGACTATTTTTGCCTCTTTTTGAATTGGAATCCTGATTTAATTTCAAATGCATTTATATACTCATGTTAACTTCATGAACCTAAATACATTGGACATAAAAAAATCCATTTTAATACTACTATACTAGTCATTAAGCTACTAATATAGACTGACGGAATTAAAGCAGGTCATGTTTGGAATTACAGATGAAATCAATAATATATCAGTATTCTGGTATTAACGTGAGGGCCGTATTAAGTGAAAGTGGGGGCCGCATGTGGCCCCCGGGCTGCCAGTTGCCCTTGTATGGTATAGATGCTCGGCCAATCTGGTCGCAGTTGATTCGAACCATACTGAACCCTCCTTCACTTTACCCTCTACTCCTACTTCCTCTTCCTCATTCTTTATTACCCAACCGCATGGGAAGTGTGTGTGTGTGTGTGTGTGTGTGTGTGTGTGTGTGTGTGTGTGTGTGTGTGTGTGTGTGTGTGTGTGTGTGTGTGTGTGTGTGTGTGTGTGTGTGTGTGTGTGTGTGTGTGTGTGTGTGTGTGTGTGTGTGTGTGTGTGTGTGTGTGTGTGTGTGTACAATTTGTCCCTGGCATAACTCGGACAGCATCTGCCCGTTCGGTCTCAAACTTGGTGTGTGTCAGGAGATTGTTTGCATTGGATTCCCTGATTGGACAACAAAAAAAACTCTGCTTCACGGATTGGTGGAGCGTCACATCACGTTTGTGCCGCTAAGCCAGTATGAGTCCCTGACTGGATAACCCAACCCGTCTGCGTAACTTCATGTCAAAGCATGCCATGTTTGAAAAGAATCATGTTCAGAATAGATGTTCCCTAAAAAACCATTGAGAATTATCATGGTACCACAATATCTAGGACCTTATTTTATTATGCTCTAATTGTGTGGTCAACTCCCATCATCCATCTCCCTGTTTGAACGTTCCCATCTCTCTTTTCCTTTCATTCCATCTCTCTATCCTTCTACTTCTCCACCTCTCCTTCTCTCCATTTCCTCTTCCCTTCCCTTCTCTCCATCTCTCCATCCTTTCTCCAGGAGGACAGTGAGAGATACTCACGTTCTTCACGGATACAGCCGGTGTGTAAACCCCCCCTCTTCCCATACTGTTGCATCCTCATCCTTTATCCAACCACGTGTGGAGTGTAGTGTGTGTGTTGTGTTTGGCCATTTTCTATTCTAACATAAGGACTAGGGATACTGTATTGGCATATCACCAACATGGATAGTTCATGTAATTCAAAGCATGCTGAAAAGGATCAAATGTTCCCCAAAACGATTTAGATCAGGGGTCTTCAACAGGGGGACCCCTAGGGGACACTCAGAGATACTGCAGGGGGGCCTCCTAGTCTTTGTGTGATAGACCAGTGATGTCATTACGTGCGCATCCCGCATCAAAAACTCATTCAAGTCACCCAGGGACTCATTCATGTCATGGTCCTGGGGTCCCGGGGATGCGCCTCCATTGGAGTCCATGTTAAAATAATTTACCGCGTTGCGGTAAAAGAAAAAAAAAAAAGAAATTCCACAGACACCACCATTGTTCATGGGTGAAAGCATCCTACTTTACCCTACGTTAACACAAATAAAATCCACGTAGAAAGTCTTAAACAGGCGATAGAAATGTCAATGTTTTGATTCCACCGACGTTCGACGCCATTTTGCGCGCGTAAACTTTATATTGATGACTCATAAAACTTTTCTGGGACCCATTTGAATGACCACCTGTGGGTCCCGGGACCCATTACATTGAAAACCTAGTAACATCACTGGATAGACTTTATTTATTTTTTATATTAACCACTTGAACCCTCACATCCCTATTCTGGGGAGAACATTAGCCGAAAGTAGAAGAGTAAGAACTTGTTCAAACTTGTAGATTGGCCATTTTCAGCAAAGAGATTTGGGACCATATTTTTGCCCATGCCCTGGTAACTCTTTTGCCATTTTTTACTATTTTGAAAAACATATTAACATATTTTGAATAGCTGATCTACAAGCTCACAACGTTTCATGTAAATCGGATATTTGAATTGTTTTATAATGTTTTTCAAAATAGGAAAAAAGGGCAAAGAAGTTTAGGGATAAGGGGTAAAGCATGGACAAAAATATAGCTATGGTGTACAGGGAAAAAAGTACCGACTGTAGGTCAAATTTATAAAGCGAAATACACACATTTAACTTGGATCCAGTATGTAGTGGGGGTCCCTGCTTCACCTCTCTCTCTCAGCTAAGGCTTGGACAATGTTTGATTTGGATCATAATACCACAATATCTGGACTAATAACCTATAATGTAATTCTATCGTGCAAGCATGCAGCCCTGGTCAAAGCCCATCATCCATCTCTGTCTGAACTTTCCAATCTCTCTTTCCTTTCATGCCATCTCTCATCATCTCTCCTTCCAATCTCTCCATCCTATCTCCAGGAGGACAGTGAGAGATACTCACGTTCTTCACGGATACAGCTGGTTTGTAAAGCCTTTCCTCTCTTTCCTCCCTGCCCATACTGTTGCATCCGTCAGCCTTTTGTTCTAATCTGTAACATACAGAATAGGGATATTGGCATATCACAAACATTACATTTTCATGTCAAAGCATGCTGTGTTACTACGGGGGGCTTCATCTCTCAATTAGGGGGTCCTTGGCCTGAAAACAGTTGAAGACCCCTGATTTAGTTCATTATAATACCACGATATCTGGGCAAATACAATAATGTATCCTATCCTGCAATCATACAGTACATGTAGCCCTGTTCAACTCCCATCATCTATCTCTCTTTGAACTTTCCAATCTCGTTTCCTTTCATTCTTTCTCTCCATCTCTTCCTTCCTTTCATGCAATCTCTCTTTCCTTTCATTCCATCTCTCCATCTCCCCATCCTTTCTCCAGGAGGACAGTGAGAGATTCTCACGTTCTTCACGGATACAGCCGGTGTGTAAACCCCCCCTCTCCTCCCTCTCTGCTCTTAGTCCTACTGTTGCATCTGTCATCCTTAATTCTTACAGGGAAACTGTAGTTCTGTAGCAGTGTTGATTTTGACAGCTTTATTTTTTATTTAG
Source organism: Nannobrachium achirus (assembly GCF_963921795.1). Lineage (NCBI taxonomy): Eukaryota > Metazoa > Chordata > Actinopteri > Myctophiformes > Myctophidae > Nannobrachium > Nannobrachium achirus. The sequence goes on from NC_137829.1 coordinate 38,260,647, forward strand.
TATTAGTAAAAAAATCTATTTAGTTTCAGTTATATCTTATTCATCTGAAATGGTTTCATTTTAGTCTGGTCTTGGTTGACTAAATACCATAAGATTTTAGTCGACTAAATAAATCTACAGTTGATTTAGTCAACTAAAATGTATTTTGGCAGGCCTTGATGGCATTGAAATGCCTGATTTATATTCATCCGTGTGCAAAAATAGCTGATCTACAAGCTCACGACATGCCGCAGCGCGACGTGTGAGCTAGTTGATCGGCTACTTTCGGAGAGTGACGCCTGCTCACAGCCATGCATAAGATGACATGTCTTAATTCTACTGGATCTCTTCTCCATTAGTACTTTTAGTCTAGTTTTTATTTTCAGTATATTTAGTCATAGTTTTTGTCATCATAGCTTAGTTTTTATTTTGTTTTTTGTCAGTGAAAAAAGTCATAGTCACAAGCTTGTAGATTGGCTATTTTGTTGCAGGGGGACACCATCTTATTTTATCATTCAGGCTTAACAATGGCTCTGAAATAGATGCTGGACATTAAACTGCATTTCACGCCAGCAGGTTTATACCTGTTATTCACAATCTGATTGGTGTTACGATTGGCAACCATGCCAACCAATCACCCATTTTGTTACCATCGTCAAACCCTGACCTTCCATCTTCCATCTCTCTCTCTCATAGCTCTCGGACGATGATGAACGGATGTCCGTAGGCAGTCGGAGCAGTGTGAGGGTCAGTATGTACATTCTCTGTCTGTCTGTCTCTGTGTGTGTCTGTCCATCCATCCATCCATCCATCCATCCATCCATCCATCCATCCATCCAGGCTTTCAAATTCTACACACCTCCTGCTGAGGATTATGCTGAAATCCAAGTTTATCACAGATAATCAGATTTACACTTTTTGTTGGAAGTTCAATGGAACACGGTTACTGCTCTATAGTAGAGCAGAATAAGAATCCAATCGACGTACAGTACACCAGAGAGGTACTTCATGCTAAATGATCTTTATGTGTTCAATTCCACAGTGGAATTGAATGTAGATGATCATTCATTGCAGAACTGCACTATGAGATGAACTTGAATCTTATTGCGACCGTAGGTCGCATTTACTATCAAACCCTGCACAAAGTGTAAGTCCGTCAGTCAGTCAGTCAGTCAGTCAGTCAGTCAGTCAGTCTGTCTGTCACACCTCACACGTCACACTCTTGCCCTGCTCATATCTCCGCAACCGTTGCCCCGATCCATGCCAAATTTTGCACACACACTCCTTACCTGCCAAACTACAACCTCCAAGGACCCCCGGAGCTCCAGGGACCCCCAGGTCCCTGGGGGACCCCCAGATGTAAAAAATGACCAAATGTGCTAAACTGACCAAATGACCACCCCAACGGGGCTGCTCACGGGGAATTCCCGGGGTCCACCGACTCCTGGTGCTCCAGAACGGATGCAAAAGTGGTGGCGCCCCCAGTGGAGGACCCCCTACACTGCAGCTCACATAAAATGCCGTAACTCCCGCTAGGAGCGACCGGGACAGCCGGGGTCGGTACATATTCGTCCGCCTTGCCGGCGCGGAGACCCCACCCCTCATTTCTCACATGGCCCTCTTCTAGCGCCACCATGAGGCCGATTCTTGCAAAACACATTTTTGGACACTGCTCCTACAATTTTTGCCCTAAAATCACGCAAATCGGTACACAGTATGTGTACACTCATCCCATCAACATGAATCTCTCCCATATAGCGCCACCTCCAGGCCGATTTTTAAAAACACATTTTTGGACACTGCTCCATGTCATCAACATGGATCAGGAAGATTTTGGCCAAACACATTTTTGCCCTATTTGTGGAGATAAGTGACCTACGGTCGCTTATCTCCCGATTAGGGAGCCTTACTGGTCACATAATGTGCTTACCTTCTACTGGTAAATATGTCTTCCTTCTTTGGGAGTTGTATCTGTATCCCATTTCGGTCTGGAATCAATAAAGGGTTGATGTGATTTCTTATCTTTTTGCACAGTCGGATCTTGATGGAATAGGGGCTGGTGGTGGAGGGGTAAGGGTTGTGTGTTTCTTGTGCATGACAGAGTAGATTGTGAATGAATTCATGGTTAAAGGTTCACTGACCTTAGTTTTTACATGTTATGTTGGGATCCTTTTTAGGATTTCAAAGATTCCGATTCCTATTGGGAGTTCCGAATGAACCCTTAGAGCAGGGTTCCACAATTAGTTTTCCCCAAGGGCCGAATTATGTCTAGGGTACCAAGCCGAGGGCCACAACATTGCAGGGGGCGACGGTGGCGTTCCCACTACTCCAGCGACAGTTTTCATCGTTGTCGGGTGAAAATATTGTATGTCCAAAACCGTTCGTTTTGAATGTATCATTTTAAAAATGATTTAAACTAGTGAAAACAGCCGATCTACAAGCACACAACGCCTTGCGGTGCGAGGCGTTGTGTGCTTGTAGATCTGCTGTTTTCACTACTTTTGTGCGACGGCCTTTTATGATTTGCGAAAGAACATACAAATTTGGAGATACAAGATTTCCACCCGACAACGACGATATACTAGTGTTGTTGCTGCTCTTATACCACCATTATTACTGGGGTTGGTGGGGGCCAGACAGTAGCCCCCGGCGGGCTGCAAATGGCCCGTGGGCCGCCTATTGGGGAACCCTGTTACGGGTCCATTTTGGTTTCATTTGTATACTGTCAGAGTTAAGTGGAGACCTTGACATTTTAAAGTTTGAGAACTGATGATTTAGATTTTTCACCAAAATGCAGGTTTAATTGAATTCTGCAATGAATCTCTGTATTAACGATTAAACAGGATTGTATACAAGGCTCCCTCATTGTATCACGATACTGTACATACGATACCTCTGAAAAGGCATATCGTGGAGACATTGTATCGTCTCAACGATAATTATCACCATATCGCCCACCCCTACCCTTACACACCTCTCCTTCTCAGCTTTCCTACCGCTCGTCTCTCCTACACTGTCACCTTCTAAACTTTCCTACAACCTGTAACTACTACGCTGTCTCTTTCTCAGCTTTCCCACCATCTGTTATTCCTACACGGCCTCCTTCTCAGTTTTCCTACTGCCTCTATATCTTATTTGCAAAGTAAAGTTGCTTTTTTGACAAATCAAGTCATTGAAAATTCTAAAGTTCTGAATTGAAAGGAGACAATTCTACCTATATTGAATCAGTTGGTTCAGTTATTTGAGGAGAATTAAGGAACATTGTGTTATTTCCCTTGGCGTGACCACCAGGCGTGATCGCCTCAAAAACATTTGAAGCATGTTTGTGCCCGCTTGTTCCCACACACACACACACACACACACACACACACACACACACACACACACACACACACACACACACACACACACACACACACACTCTATTTTTAGGCTCACATCTCAAATATGGGGTCATATTTCTACTATGATAAGATACATTTAGAACATCCGTGGGCCCGGCCCATAAAGGGTGGATCAAGTTGTTTGGTATTGTAGACCCAAATTGTGTGATCTCATGTTGGCATGTGTATTGGGTTGAATTTGTCTGGATCAATGAAGGATTGTGGCGTGTGTGTGTGCGTGTGCATGTGCCTGTGTGTGTGTGTGTGCCTATTTTATAGCTACTAACAGCAGTGGTGTTTCCCACTTTTTAACTTTTTAGCTTGTGACCCAAAAGAGAAAGTCTTGAAAATAGCCATTCGCGACACGTCGGGAGCTTGTAGATCGGATGTTTTCACTACTTTTTTTTTTATACAATTTGGGTACCCTTATGGGTACCGACCCACTGACTGTTTGGGTAACGGTGTACTACAGTATGTCTCTATTCTTCTTGAGCTTGATCAATATGACTTAACGAGTGAGTGTTGGTCTTAATGAGATGCATGGCGTGATCAATAGCTGAGACCAGAAACAATGAGTTTAGCTTTCGCCAAACAGAGCAAGACGTTTGCATGCAGACTACGGTACGGTCTGTCGATGAACGTCTAAGCATGCTGTGTAATAATGTGGTGATGTGACTGGACCAGGTCAAAAACCACTAAATGCAACGTTTTACTCCCTTCTCATGACTTCCTTTCCCCCCTTAGAGCTCCTCCTCTCGCTCACATAAGAAGTCCAAGAAGAAGAAGAAATCCAAACATAAAGACAGAGACGTATGTAAAACCTCACTAGAAGTGGCGTCATTGATACAGCCAATGAGGACGTTCGTCACTCATGACCTCTTGACCTTTGCTCTCCGTTCACAGAGTAATGGCTATGACGAGGAGTCCAGTGTGATGTCCAGTCGGGTTAGTACAGTTAGTACAGTTTGTGAACTCAGTACAGTTAATAGTTCAGGGTTCCCACGGTCATGAAATTCCTGGAAATATTTTGAAATTAGAAAAAAAAGAATCCAGTGCTGGAATAGTTTTGGAATTTATCAAGGGTCCTGGAAGGTCCTGGAAAAAATAGCTATGCATTGTCTTTGGTTATTGATTTTGTTAATACCTCTGAAGTGACAAATTAAACATGGGCCAAATTGTCAAATATTAGAGGCAGAAATTGTGAAAATAGCCGATCTACATGCTTACAACGCCTCGCAACACGAGGCGTTGTGAGCATGTAGATCTGCTATTTTCACAATAGAACCGTGTTATACAAAATTCCTCAACTCTTAGTGCTCGTCAGGATGGGGGGGGTCTTTGGGCATTGGACATAGGAGTAAGCGACTCGTTATTGAGCTGAATTATTGTTATAGTCCTGGAAATCGGGTTAAAAATTCTGGAAAGGTTTGGGAAATTTTTTGGAAATTAATTGGTAAAGATGTGTGGGAACCCTGTTAGTAGAAGTTGGTGTCATTGTTGTAGATGTTGGTCGAACTGGCCCATGTGGTCCTTTCTAAACGGCAGCTGTGCATATATTGACAGCATCGGACCATATGAAGAATGACACTCATATTTTACACAAACCTGAGCTCCATAAATAGCCATACATTTGAAGAATCAGCAGGCTTTGTTTATGGAAAATTGACTTGAAGCCGCAATTCTGAAGTTTTATGTCGGCTGTGTCTCCTCTCTCCCGATGAAGAGAGTTAACGAGGTCTGAACTAGAAGAAGGCAGCACAGCATGCAATCTGGTCCGCCAGATAACTATTGGCAACTATTGACATTGGCAAGCAGAAGTGTCTCAGAAGCTCTGCTCTACCATACAGATTGGTTAACACAAATGTAGGGCAATGCAGTGTTTTGTAAATGGTCTTTTACTGCTAGGGAGTTTGCATTGTGTGATTCCTTATCAGATTTCAGGAAACGTTGTGTTTGGAGTTTATCCAGTTCCTCATGTTTATGTCCTGTTGTGTTGTTCTGTCAGAGTTCCAGACTAAGTGATGAAAGCAGAGCATCTCGCTCCTCCAAGTTAGACTTGACGGTGGGTTCCAGTCCAACTATGATATGATCTAAGCTCAATTTATGCTCCGTTGTACGACGGTGTTGTTTGCCAATTTGTTATTTCTGGCAAGTGCCCTCGAACAATATAGTATAAATTATGCACACAGTATTCATGAACCAGATATCAGTATTTTATATGGCGTGATACTGGTATGTTTTCCCCACATTTTCTTAATTGTCCAATTCATCATGATTTTGAAGCTCTTTTACTGAAATCACAGCTTAAACAGGAAGTATAACAGATCTAGAGATGACAACAACTTGAACTACTGTACTTTTCTCAGAACAAAACTCTTAACAGTTTTCATATTTGCTCATATAGCTCACAGCATCTGGCATTTCTTTTTAATCTTGAAAGTGTTTTTTTCTTTTTTTTTTTTTTAAGAAAATGGTTGCGAACTCCTGATTTTTAGAACACATTCGTAGAATCGTCCCGGGGTCCTAATGGCTTAACACTTATGTTGCAATGATTTTTTTCTCTTCAATGTCCCGCGATGCCATGGTCTCCATAGACCTCCATGTCATTTATAGTGCACGGATTGTGCACGCCCATGCCTAGATGATGCACCACGTGTGTAGATGCTGTTCACAGCTTTCAAACAAAAAAAATCCGCTTGGAAATCCATTCAGGCATTCATGATTTATGAGCCATTATGTTTTCTTCAGATGTAAACAAACATGGCTGCCATGTTTGAAAGAATGGGTTGGTATGGGGGTTAAACATGCAATTTCGTGATCGCGATCATGCCTAACACATTTCTGGAGGTCCAAAAAAACTTTTTGGAAAAAAAAACTTGAAAAAAAAAAAAAAATTTTTTTTTTCAAAAACGGCCCAAACTCGGGAAACTCGGGGTTGGCACAGCGGTAGTACCAATACAAACTCGGGAAACTCGGGGTTGGCACCATATGTGTTAATAGCAGCAATGATGTTTGATGAGTTTCTGGTGGTCCCTGACGTTTGATGTGCGTGGTGGTCTTTCTTCTCCAGAGCTCCAGATTGGTCGATGACACCAGGGCGTCGCGTTCTTCGAGACTAGACCTACAGCCAGTGTGTATACCGCTGGTGTTATGCTAGTTTGCTAACAGTCTGCCGTGCTAACTCCTGACAGTGTGTGTTGCAGTTATATAATAGATCTGTCATTGTATAACTTTATGTCTGTCAATTAGGGACGTCCGATATTATTGGCCTGCCGATATTGTCGGCAGATAATAGCATACAAAATGTAATATCGGTATCAGTTTTTATGCATGCTATTTTACAGACTAAACAAAAATCTATAGCAGAGGAATCAACTTCTGAGGTCTGAACTAGATATTATATTTATGTTATTGCTATTTTATTTTATTAGATATGTGATATAGTTTACTTTTGGTGACAATAGCCAGCATATATCTCTATGAGAATATGAAATTAATAGTTGGACAATATTGGAAAATGGGATATCTGCTAAAAAGCCAATATCTAACATACCTACCGTCAATGAAATGACGTGTTGGTGAGTTTTGAACTTGTCGACTGCTCACTTTTGAGCAATAAATTGTCTGATCGGAGAGAAGTGGCGACTCTGGTCAGGTAAAACGTGGAACACAAAGGATGCATGGGCCTGTTCGTTCCATGTCATGGGTTCAAATGCTGTCCACCCCTCTGTCTTCTCTTCTGTCTGTCGTCACTGTGCTCTCCTATGAGGCTCAAATCTTAAATTGACCTTCTTTCTAAGAAGAAATGGAATGAATCCAGAGTTTGGTGATGTTTGGTTAAGGAAGAGGCGTGCAGTGGTTCATGCAGTGGTGCAGCATTCCGTTCTCACTGTGTCTCTGGAAACCTTTGACGTTCTTAGGCTGTTTCTCTGCTTCCCGTTGCATGTCCGTATTAGTGGGATTAATTACACTGTAGTGTCATGTGCTATACGTAGCATTGTACATCGATCTTACTTTTGTGCACGTGAGTGTGTGCATGTTCTGTTTCGCTGATTTATCTGCACTTGATACTGACAATTATCAGCTAATAATAATAATATTACAAGTATGGTTATTTGTAATTGTATCCAACCAACAACATCGCTGAAACGCAGTGTGACCTTTGACATTCTTATGCTGTTTCCTGGCTTCCTGTTGCACGTGTTCACTCGGACCTTCTCATTTCCTGTTACACGTTCATCATCTTCTTCTCCTCCTGTTCATTCTCTCAGGCATCGTATGCGTCCTCTGACCTGTACGGTCTCAATGGGCTGTCCTCCTCCAGGCAGGGCTTAGCGTACAACGGCTATCAGGTACTTTTTGGGCAAGTGGGCATGACCTTAGGGCAAGTAGAACATGACCTGTACTTGCCCGATGGGCAAGTGCCTCTGAGGCAACCCCCTGCCGTAATATGACTTAAATGTAAGGTTCAGTAAAGCAACAATGGATGAAAAAGCTATTCACTGGGTTGACCTGAGACGAAACGGTTTGAGAACCACTAGACTCAACACAGAATGACAAGCACATACTGTGTGTACTAGGGCATTCACGAATAGTGATTTTTAGTATTCGAATTATTCGACCTCAAAGTATTCGAATATTCGACAGGACTGGCCAAACTGTCAAATATTAAGTAAGCAAGAGGCGAACATTGTGAATGCTCACAACGCCAGCTATTTTCACAATATTTATCTGCGGAACCGAGTCACATTAAATGTAATCCCTACAATTCCAAGTTCTTGTCAGGGTTCTTATGACTTCCTATCTAGCCAAGCTTTATAAACCATGAATAAATATATATAGTTTTAAAGACAAAACAATAAAAAAATTAAAATAAGCGAATATTCGACTTCGGTGAACAACGTCGAATAGTGACTTTGATATTTGAATATTTGGTGAATGCCCTAGTGTGTACACTGTACACAGTATACACACACACACACACACACACACACACACACACACACACACACACACACAGCTGCTGTTCCCCAAGGTTCATTCTGACGTTCTCTCCTCCTGGTGCTGGTTTCAGTTCTCCGGCCTCCTCGCTCACATCACCTACCAGCGCCAGCGTAGGGTCAGTTACCTGACCTTTGACCTTTAACCCAGCACAGCCCCCACTTTGTCACTGTCTGACCTTTCACCTGTCACTTGTGATCGTCACTGGCATCTGGTTTTCACCCCTGATTAATTATTCCACGTGGTTCCAGTATGTCTAACTTCACATACAGTCACATTTTGCTTTAGCAGGTTATAGGGATGGGACCATAATCGTTATTATCGTTTATACAATAATTACATCGCAGGGGTTTTAAATTCATCGTGAAATTGTCCTCAGTCATGCACTGGGATGAATTGGCTTTTGTTGTGCAGCAAATTCAGCCCCACTTAAACCCTGTATAATTGATAAAGCCGACCTGTAAAGAGTGCATTTGGTATGCCTTTATTTCACTCACACAAATGGATTTGCCAAAAATGGCTCACGCCGTGTTGCATTATCAAAAGTGGCGTTTTAAGCATATTTTGATTATCGTGATAATATTATTCATTGCAATTATTTTTGCCACAATAATCATGACGTGTAATTTTCATATGGTCGCATCCCTAGCAGGTTATGCTACAGTTTAGTATGAAATAGCGGACGATTCTGTAATAAAATAGTAAGTACGAGTTACAGCAGCAATCCATAACTCACACAAACACAAATTACTGAAGTGATGAAATTAGACTTGTACTGTAGCATGCGATGTTGTTGCGATATGAGGATTGCCTCACAGTAACTGCCGTGTGTTTCTGCTTGTGAAACCAGGAAATGTGACCCTATGCTTCTCGGTTGGTATCTCCATACAATATTTTTTTCTCAATAGCAGAGTTTGGAGAGAGTCTCTAGAAACCCCCTGCTAATCACAGGAATTAACTCATATAGTTACATTCATTGACATTTAATCACACAGGAAGCACCCTGATGCAGACTATGAAGATAGCCTCTTTCGGAACCCAGAATACATTTTTGATATTTGGGATGTCGGTATCCAGGATCACCTTGAAAGTAGGGATGGGACTATATGAAAATGTCATATCACGATTATTGTGAGAAAAGAAATCGCGATTTACGATATTATCGTGATAATCAAAATCCATTATCCTGGCGCGGAACATCTGCCAAACACTAGAAGATCTATTTATAACGATATTATCGCGATAAAACATTTGCCAAAAAATTGCCGATCTACAAGCTCACAACGTTGTGAGCTTGTAGATCGGCTATTTTTGGGCAAAGACATTTGATAGAGAGTGAAGAGACTGTATCAAGTACGTATATTATAAGTACCTTTTACCAATTATAGAAGGTTTAAGTGGTACTGGATACGCAGCTCGGCAAATAAAAGGTGAATTGATCCCAGTGCATGACGGAGGACAATATTACTATACTAATACTGTATTATAATACAATTATCGTGAGTGTTTTTTATCACGATAAACGATAATATCACGTATCGTCCCATCCCTACTTGAAAGGCAATGCCTTCTCTCATTCACCCACTGGTACCACTCTCTGGTCTTGAACAAACATAACATCTCCCGTGGAAATGTTTGTTGATCGGCACCAATGCCGTTGCCATTAAACATGTTTAATCCATATTTAACATCTTCCACGCTCGATGCCCTGCCTCCCCCTGTCTTGTGATTGGCTAGATGCACTTTGCCAGCCAATCACAAGACGGGGGAGGCGGAACATGGAGCGTGAGAGATAGCAAAACGTCAGCACCGATCAACACACGTTTCCGTGTGACACTAATGCAACTCAGAGTATCTTTGAAATCTTGAATGCGAAACCTTGGAGACGTTATATTTGTCTGAGATCAGAGAGCGGTAAAGGCTGACTTTCAAGGGATCCTATACCGTCATCCCAAATACAAACATTTTATTCAGAGTTCCGGAAGGGGCTTACGCTATCAATGAAGCCTTCATCAGAATCTAACGCAGAATGTTGCATGTCATACAACGCAACGCAATCACTACTCATATACAGGCAAATTAGATAAATCGAGCTAACGTCCGTGGCCACTAGTTGACCTCTAAGCCGGTACGAAACAGGAAAATCATATTTTACCTGTATAGTCCAAATAAGGTTGACATGAGAAATATAACAGCATATCATCAACAAAATATCACATCATACGCACAGCACTTTTGTCAAGCGTGTCACAACATTGTACTTGTGGAGGGAACTTTTTGCAAGGCTTTAGACACACGCTCACGTTTAAACCTCAACACGGACTAAATAGCATGTCTTCAAAATCTCTAGCAAAATAAAATCTCTGTTCCCATTGGCTGTACTACTGTTACAATGTGTGTGTGTGTATGTGTGTGCACCTGCAGAGCTCCCCCATATGAGGACAGAATGTGTGTGCACCTGCAGAACTCTCTTTAACGAGGATAGTGTTTACAATGTGTGTGTGTGTGTGTGTGTGTGTGTGTGTGTGTGTGTGTGTGTGTGTGTGTGTGTGTGTGTGTGTGTGTGTGTGTGTGTGTGTGTGTGTGTGTGTGTGTGTGTGTGTGTGTGTGTGTGTGTGTGTGTGTGTGTGTGTGTCACCTGCAGAGCTCCCTGTATGAGGACGGTCTTTACAGTGGTTCTAGACGAGTGACTGGCTCCAGCGCTCGCGTAAGACCAATTATGGGATTGTTTGGCTTGATGTGCATGAGTTTTGATCATAGGTTCTGCTGTGGTTTTGCCCCATTCCAAGTCAATACTTATCTTGACTAACTATCTAATCCAGTGGTTCTCAGCCTGTGGGTCTGGACCACCCACATGATTTATTTGATTTTTTGGAGGGTCCCCAGATGACATTGAAATGACCATTTAAGGACTTTAAAGACCTTTTTAATGACGATGAAAACTAAAGAAACAAAAGAAAAAAGACCATTACTGCAAAAAGTAATCAACAAACTATATCCTGCTATTAAAACAGGTCAAACATTGGCCAAATTTCAGTTTGATTCCCTGGACCGCCCGGAAGAAATCTGGCCGGAGTGTCCTTGAGCAAGGCTATTCGAACCCCCAACTGCTCCATTTATAAACAAATAAATACAAAAAGGGTTGTTGAAATATAAACACACCTGTATGATGTGTGATGGTTGCTCTGGCATGAACTAATACAATGATCAGAAAGCCTTTGCTCTTTAATGAAGTGTTTCATTCTGTGTCTGGAAGTTGTTTATTTATCCCTGCATGGGAACCGTTTCACTGACCTAATCTGAGATGGTAATTTATTAGTTTATTTGCTGTGTTGGAATTTAGATGACTTTGCTTCAATTTGTTTTTTAAAACGTGTCAGTAGGTTCAATAATGGTTTTAATCTTGGATTTCTTCAGCATGGGTGTTCTGCGAACTGTGTGTAAACCCATTTGAGAGAGCATGAGTGTTTGTACATAGGGATTATGTACAATGTATGGATATACGTGTGTGTGTGTGTGTGTGTGTGTGTGTGTGTGTGTGTGTGTGTGTGTGTGTGTGTGTGTGTGTGTGTGTGTGTGTGTGTGTGTGTGTGTGTGTGTGTGTGTGTGTGTGTGTGGTGTGTGTGTGGATGCATGCACCGTACATACTGTACCCACCAACACAGTGCTATTATCTCTCTCCAGCCCTCTGAGTACACTAGTAGCTACCGTGGTCCCAGTTCCAGAACCTCCTCGAGGGCCAGTTCAGCTCGTACCAGCCCAGTGGTGAGCCCAGCCCTGGCTTTACTCACTGAATACATTTTACCGACAGAGTCGAAGTACATTTATTCATTTTATGGTCAATTACAGATAATGACCATATAAATCATGTGCACGAGGCTAGGGCTGTCACGATTCTGACATTTTACATGTCACTCAAATAATTGCGATTAACGATTTAATTGTGTTTTTGTCGTTGACAATTACATTCCTGTTTGGCTTGTTAGGCTTTGAAGTTGCACATGGATGATATGACACACAACCTAAATATACGAAGAAATGACTTACATATTTGACAACTTTATACTTGGAAAAAGAACATTGATAGTGGAAATAGACGGTCTACAAGCTCATAACGCGTCGCATTGTGACAGCCCTACACGAGGCGATATCAGCAGTGACATGTTATCCCTGTTAGTGAGATTCAAATGCTGCGACGTGTCAATTCTGCAGTGGTGTAAAATAACTAAAGTACTGTACATAAGTACAATTTTGGGGTATTTGTACTTTACTGGAGTATTTCCAATATCCAAAACTTTTACTTCTACTCGACTAAATCTCGCATCCAAATATTGTACTTTTACTCCACTACATGTATTTGAAGCAGTTACTAGTTGTTGTTACTAGTTACTTTGTATATTTGGATTATTACTACAAAACATACATTAACCACTTAAGCCCTATATACATTTCGGCTATTTGAAAATAGACAATCTACAAGCTATTTTTAAAAGATTTATACATTTAAAAACTTGTGAAAATGGGACCTTCTGCATAATGAGTACTTTTACTTTGATACCAATAATGTTGTACTTTTACTCAAGTACATGTTGATTTCCAGACTTTTACTTGTAATGGAGGGTGCAATTCCACCACAGCAATTCTGATACATACATCCCTATTCACTGCTCGATTGCACCCCCTGGTGTCGGTTGTAGGATGACTGTGGCTCTCTTTATCGGAGAAGCACTGCCACTGGCAGTGTCATGACCCGGGACCTCGACGATGTCACCATTCCCGACTTCCCAGATGTGAGTTGGTCCTGCCAACATGCAGTGCACGGTGTGACCCATGCTGATCTAACTCCACGTTGAGCGAGTCGATGCTGATGATGCTGTCAATAACAAAGCATGCAAGATTACAATAATTACACATTCCTGGCTGGTTTGTGCACGACAGAAGAGGGAGTTAAAACCCAGTGTCAGAGGATGAGACTGTAAAGAAAATATGGTGACAAAAATAGTAATAATAATAATAATAGTTTTTTCTGTGTGTGTGAAGTGATGACTAATTGCCGATTTTCAAGCTGTTGAGTGTTTACTTTTCATTTCATTGATGCCATTGCAATTGTTGAAGGATTAATTGCACACTAATCATATGCATGATGTGGCCATGACGGTCATTTGGTCGGAGGTGGCATTTGTTTGGATAGTGACTTTAACTTTGACAGCAAAATTTGATTTAGTTTTAGTCATAGTCTTTTCAATCCATACACAATTCAGTTTTAGCCATACTTTAGTCATGTGAAATGTTTTAGTCTACTAAATATACAATTTTAGTTGACTAAATCTACAGAACAAAAATATTATTAATATTTTGGCTTCGTAAAGGCTGATTTTACACTTGGTTGCATGCTGAAAATACCCAATCTACAAGCTACGATGAGCTTATCCACGAGTTTCCAACGCCCCATAGTGCATTGCGCAGACGTCTGTACCGAGCTTCCGCCGCCGATTTACAAGCTCACAACGGGTTGCATCTGCGATGCGACGTGAGCTTGTATGTCTGCTGTTAAACCCGGAGGTTTGGTCCTGATAGTCTCCAGTAAACTCCCGGGGAAACTTGTGGATAGATCTTCTATTTTCAGAGCGCAACACCTGAGCGCAACCAAACATAAAATTACTTGTCTTGTCTGATTCAAAGTCTAAGAAATGTTGTCTTCGGTGAGGATGGGCTGCCTACAGTGACAATCTCCCTTCTTGTTTGTCACTCGTCTTAAACGGTTGTTCCCGGCAGGTTTACAGAGGAGATCCAATGTGTACTGGTTGTCCACATCATCCAGTCCAGGCATCAGTGGGCTTTAGATGTTTGTGGAGCTCACAAACAAGCTGAGTTCAAGCATCTTCTCCTCTTGCAGTCTTCCTTCTGACCGTGTTTTCTTTTTTCTCAACAGGTGGAGGGGGATTATCTTGAAAAGGTGAGCATATTACAGTATAGGGTTAGGGTTAGGCATAGTTTTTGTGAGGTTAGGGTTATCCATAGTCGGCTATATTTTCGTCCATGCCTTACCCCTTATCCCTAAACTTCTTTGCCTTTTTTTTACTATTTTGAAAAACATTTTAAAACACTTCAAATAGTCAAGCTACATCGACATGTTGCGAGCTTGTAGATCAACTATTTGAACAATTAAAAAAGATCTAAATAGTAATAAGGCAAAGAAGTACATTTTTAGGGTTTAAGCACAATCAAGGCAAAGCACCAAGTAAAGATGGACGACTGCTAGGCAACCCGGCTTGGCGGGGATCTTTTCTAGCTGTAGATTTGTTCATTGCATTATTGTAGTGATTATTTTTCTTCGTAGCGTTGCTGTAACTATCATGTTTGTCTCCCTCAGGGATCCAGAGCGGCTTCCGTCTTGACGGCAGGGACCCTCACTTCCTTAGGCGGGTCCTCCTCCAGGAGAGGAAGCGTTGACACAGCCATTGATGCAGATGCAGAGACGTCCATACGAGAGATCAAGGTAAAGCTACGGAGTCTGTGTCCCCCAAACACCATGTATAGCAGGGTTCCCCAATTAGTTTTCCCCAAGGGCCGAATCATGTCTAGGGTACCAAGCCGAGGGCCACAACATTGCAGGGGGCGACGGTGGCGTTCCCGCTACTCCAGCGTCAGTTCAGATATCTTCGTTGTCGGGTGAAAACCTTGTATGTCCAAAACCGTTCGTTTTGCATTTATCATTTTAAACATGATTTAAAGTAGTGAAAACAGCCGATCTACAAGCACACAAAGCCTCGCACCCGCGAGGCGTGCTTGTAGGTCTGCTGTTTTCACTACTTTTGTGAGACGGCCTTGAATGATGAAGCAGGGCTTTACTTTGCGAAAGAACGTACACATTTGGAGATACGAGGTTTCCACCTGACAACGACGATATACTAGTGTTGTTGCTACAGTACTCTTATACCACCATTGTTACTGGGGTTAGTGGGGGGCAGACAGTAGACCCCTGCGGGCCTCCTATTGGGGAACCCTGATGTATAGTATGGTATATCCAGGTAGGCCACAGTGGTGGATGATGTCAATTTGACACCTTTTCTTTTCTCCCGAATATTTGGTCTTTTTTCTCTGATCAGCATTCAGAAAAAATGGATCAGATACATATTCATAGTGGAGCACACTTACCAGGGGTGGAATTAAAGTAACTTAATTTGCTTAAGTACTGTACTTAAGTAAAATGTTGAGGTATTTGTACTTAAATTGAGTATTTCCAATTTCCAATACTTTAGCTTCTTCTCCACAACATCTCGGATCCAAACATTGTACTTTTACTCCACTACATTTATTTGAAAACGTTGAAGTTACTTTGTAGACATAAATTATTATATTATAAAACATGCATTAATCCACTTTAGCCCTATTCTATAAGTGTCTAGTGTGAACACGGCACTAGCCTGCTCAGTGGGCATGAGAGAAAGTTTTCATTCATTTCATATTTTGGGTCAAGCTGTCAAACTGGGTTGGCCTGGGCCGTGGGCCCATCCATACCCAGATTACCCACCGTAGATCCACAGTTAATTATTCATGATTTAGTTTTAGTTGTACTCCTTTCAATAAAATGTCTAGTTTTTATTTGGTGACACATATTGAAATTGTCAAAATACTGTATATAGTCAGTTTTAGTCATCATAGCTTAGTTTTTATTTAGTTTTCATCAGTGAAAAAAAGTCATAGTTCTAGTCAATGAAATGAACACAGTGTGTAGATCTGCCCCTGCTTCCACATCAGAGACACTTCACTTCACACTATACTGTTATTCTTCACCTGCTCTCTCCTGCATTACTTTGTCACCAAGCTGTCACAGCGCTGCTGTCACTCTGTCTCTGTCTCTGCTCACTGCCATGTGTGTTCGTCCTGCACACTCTGCTGTCTGCTCATCCCGTCACTGTGTCTCTGCTCACTGCCATCTGTTCATATAGGAGATTCATGAGCTGAAGGATCAGATTCAGGATGTGGAAACCAAGTACACGCAGAACCTCAAAGAAGTCAAGGTACCAGGGCTGAGGTTCTAGATTCACTAACCAGTTGGTTACAGACTCCCGCATGTTACTGGCCGATACTGACAATAAGCCACTCCGGAACTACTTGTTTCCTGTCCCCAACTTGCAATTGGTGTTGGGAGTTTTGCTGTACTAATAACTGGATAGATCGCATTTGGATTCCTTTTGGTACAATTATGAACTGTAGTCACTGTAGACAAAAAGCATTTGCCTCCATATATAAATTGAGCCATAGATGAGCCTGGAATTCTAGAATGAATTCCCTCTTAAATGTTTCCATAAAATAGTGTCTGTTGTCTGGCTTAATCCATTCCTTGCATGTTGACAGATTATTTTGTTTCCTTGCTTCAAGCTTTTTGACATGTCTGATTGTGTCCCCATAAGCTCTCAGAAAATGATTATTATACTTCGTATCACAGATGATATAGTTAAATGCCTTGCTTATCTTAGGCCCCGTTTAGATGACAACGGTCTCTAGAGAAAGATAAAATGTGTCTTCCATTTAGGGCTGTCACGATATGACATTTTACATTACGATGTATCGTCACTCAAATAATTGCGATTAACGATTTAATTGTGTTTTTGTCGTTGACAATTACATTTCTGTTTGGCTTTTAGGCTTTGAAGTTGCACATGGTAGATATGACACATAACCTAAATATACAAAGATATGACTGACATATTTGACAACTTCATACTTAAAAAAGAACATTGATAGTGGAAATAGCCGATCTACAAGCTCACAACTCGCGACGCGTTGAGAGCTTGTAGATCTGCTATTTCCACTATTTTTTACATGGAAACGATTATGAAGATTGTGAAAAATAATCGCGATTAGACGATTATGGAATAATTGTGACAGCCCTAGAAACCACCTTCCAGAGTGTAAACAAACAGCTGTGATACGAAGTAGAACGGAAGAGCTTCTACCATATTGTGACTGGTCTGTCTGGCAACACGTCACGCTGCCACCTACCTAGCCACCTTGCATGCACACTACAGCATTTTCTATCACTGTTGCGCCTCCGACCCCTCCGTGTAAACGTAGAATTAAAAAGTGAGAACGCAGCGGCACTTTGCCGTTTTCTGTTCTGATCGTTGCCGTGTTAACGTGGCTTAGTTGTGGCTGAACCTCCAACCCTCCAGTCACAACCTCTTTCCTTTAATCCTCAAACTGCCACGTTTTGTTTGTGAATGTTTTGCATACTAGCAACCGTACAGTAGTGTACTATTCTAACAAGACATTCAGTACGAAAAACACAAAAACATACTTAAAATACAACAATTAAAATAGCAAACTGTTTTGTCGCTGGTCTGAAAAACTGTGTTTGTCGCTGGTCTCAGGTTGCACTAGTGGAGGTGGATGAGAAGTATCGAAAGGCCATGGTGTCCAATGCTCAGCTGGACAATGAGAAGAACAACCTGATGTACCAGGTGGACAACCTGAAGGACTCGCTCATGGAGCTGGAAGAACTGCTGTCCGAGTCCCGACGCGAGTATGAGGAGAAAGTCAAGGTACTGTAGAGCAGGGGTTTTCAAAGTGGGTGACGGGGCACCCTGGGGTGCCGCGACGGCAGTCCAGGGGTGCCGCAAGATAATTTGATAATATTTGGAATTTATTTGGACACTTGAAGAAATATTTAGTATCATTTTAAATTTAAGTACAAAGTTATTTTTAGTCAGTTCTAACCAAAATGGCTATTATCTCAACGTTTTCCTCGCAACATAATCACTAAAATATCGTCACTGTCAGCCAGAAACCTCTGTCGCACAAAACTAGTGAAAACAGCCGATCTACAAGCACTGTGTGCTTGTAGATCTGCTGTTTTCACTAGTTTAGTACATTTTATAGATGATAAATACAAAAGCACGGTTTTGGACATACAAGGTTTCCACCCGACAACGACGATATTCTATAAATTTAAGGTGCTGGGAGTGAAAATTATAATGTAGGGGTGCCTCGGATTAAAAAAAATATTTATTGGGTGCTCAGACAAAAAAGTTTGGGAACCCCTGCTGTAGAGGAGACGAATGTGGTCAATTGCATGGATTCAAGTTTTCATTTGGATTCCATGGAAGTGTTAGTCAGCATGTCTTCTAGTTCTATGGAAGCACGTCACACACCAAAAATAGGCCATGTACACGCTTACAATGATGGGTTGTAAGCTTGTACATGGCCTATTTTTGGATATTAGTTTAGGTTTAAGATTAAAGAGTATTTGAAGTGGTCAAACTAGCAATAGAATACGGTTCAAGGTTTTACTTTTCTACATCTTGTGTACAGGTACATAAGAGTAAAACTTGATTTGGCTTCCTTCAGATAATGCGGCAGCATATAAAAACAATAGCAGAATTTAAGTAACAGAAAGATTTCTAGGAGAAAAAAGGGCAATGAGAAAATAAAAAGAGCATCAAATCAAATGTACATGTGCATAAAAAAAATGTGTATATTGTATACACCAACATTTGTTTTCCAGTAGCTGCTACTCACTTTGTGTAAACAACTTCACAGTATATTCCATGTGCAGCAGGTTAGTATAGTCAACTTTACAGTATATTCTATGTACAGCAGGTTAGTATAGTCAACTTTACAGTATATTCTATGTACAGCAGGTTAGTATAGTCAACTTAAAAGTATATTCTATGTACAGCAGGTTAGTATAGTCAACTTTACAGTATATTCTATGTACAGCAGGTTAGTATAGTCAACTTTACAGTATATTCCATGTGCAGCAGGTTAGTATATTCAACTTCACAGTATATTCTATGTACAGTAGGTGCTTGTACACTTCCACTTACATGTCCATGGTGCACTTTAATGCTTGAATCCATGTACTTGTCAGAAGCTGTTTGCAGAGGTATGGGAGGGAGAAAACAATTTTCTTCCAGATGGACAGTTCTTCATTTTCATGTCTTGTGTTGTCCTCCTCGCAGGAGCACGAGAGAGAGAAACAAGCCCACAGCACACTCCAGTTCCAGTACAACCAACTGCAGGATACACTAAAACAAAGTGAAGAGATGTTAAATGTGAGTACATCATTTTCTGTTTCATCCCTTTAAAAAGTCCCAGGTGTACGTGTGATCCTGTGTACCTGTAATGGGCCAGGGGGCTTCGTGCTAAGCTAAGCATCTACTGAATGAAAGGCAATCACCTTAAGCAGCAACATTATTCACAGTAAAACAACACTATCGAAAGGGTTGTGCGACGAAGTATAGATGGTTTAATGCACTTAAACCCATTATACTTCGTTGACCAGGATCCCCCAGGGGGGTCTTTACTTGAAACCCACCTTTTTTTCCCCCTCTACACCAATTTTCTTTGCTGAAAATAGCCGATCTACAAGCTCAATGCGTTACAAACAAATGGGGTTCCACTGCGCCTCAATGCCAGGTTCAGGCTGATCCTGGTGCATCACAGGAGCAGGACACGTTCAGCTAAAACAGTGGCCTTGAGGGGGAACCAGGTGGTCCCCAGCGAAATGATCTCATCTAATGGCGGTCCATGGCTCAAATGCCGTGAAAATAATGGACTGCGATATGAAAAAGATTGAAAACCACTGAGCTAAAAGAACGAAGGCACTGGAGCAACTCAGGACAGTTTGGAGCCGTTTTTAGTGTGCAAGTAAAAGATGACAACAATGCCACAACAGGCCACAATGTGTCACATTGCAATGTGTTGTGAGCTTGTAGATCTTCTATTTCATCCCAGAATGTTTGCTTATTATGGCATGCCGAGAGTAGGGTCGCTAGGGTTACAAATGCCACGTGCAAGGCGCACCCCTCACCTTTCTACCTGTGTGCATGCACCATTTCTTCTTTTGCTGTCTCTCTCTCTCTCTCTCTCTCTCCCCTTGTACTCAACCTGTCCTGCATTTTCCACGCTGCTCAGGAGATCCGTCAGCTGAAGCTGAAGCAAGACGGATTTAATAGGGAAATCGGTGACCTGCAGGAGACAGTGGAATGGAAGGATAAAAAAATTGGGGTATGTTCACCCTGTGAACCCCTGAACCATTAATTTAGCGATTTTGACTCTCAGGTTTTCACTTTTATATCATAGCAGGGTTCCCACAGTCATGAAATTCCTGGAAATATTTTGAAATTTGAAAAATATTTTTCCAGTACTGGAAAAGTTTTGGAATTGATCAAGGGTCCTGGAAGGTCCTGGAAAAAATAGCTATGCATTGTCTTTGGTTATTGATTTTGTTAATACCTCTGAAATGACTAATTTAACATTGGCCAAATTGTCAAATATTAGAGGCAGAAATTGTGAATATTTTCACAATAGAACCGTGTTATACGAAATTCCTCAACTCTTAGTGCTCGTCAGGGTGCCGGGTCCCCAGTTCAAATATGATTATTTCGGGGGTCTCGGCCTGAAAAGGTTGAGAACCACTGGCATACACTACCTGTCTTTGGGCATTGCGCATAGGAGTAAGCGACTTGTTAATGAGCTGAATTATTGTTATATAGTCCTGGAAATTGGGTTAAATATTCTGGAAAAGTTTTGGAAATTAATTGGTAAAAATGGGTGGGAACCCTGTCATAGCTTCTGCTTTGCATGACACTGTAAGCTGCCTTTCATTTTTCTTCATCCTTCTTTCACCCGTATCCTCTGTCATACGTGACCGAATGCACAGGCCTTAGAACGACAGAAAGAATACACAGATACCATCCGAATTGAGCGCGATGAGCTGAGAGATGAGGTGGTCCAGCTGAAAGATATTCTCAAGGTATTCAGAATGTGTGGAATATCATTATGTCTGCTGTGGTATTGCGTCTGATGATGTTGCTTTGCGTTCAGACAGAACTTTGAATCCTTGAAACATCATAAAAGTACATGATGTATAGTTTACTAACAGATAAACAACATTCCATTATATGACTATATCTACAAGCTACAAGAGACAGATAATTTTATTTTAAACATATATTATTGTTTAACCAGCCAGGTTATTAAGAACAATTTCTAGATTTTCCTTGACGAGGTAAAAAAAATAAAAATAGATCAGATCTCCTAACATGACAGCTGTTACTAAGACAATGACATATACAGACTGGACAACAATCAATCAATCAATTATTTTAAAAAACAAGCAACAGTTATTAAGCAAAACATGCACTTCAGATTTTTAAACATGGCTGAAAACACACCCTTACCAGTGTAAATCGCACTGAGATGAAAACCTACATGTCTGCTCTTATTTCATTCAGAAACATGGAATAGTGTTGGGACCTGACCTGAACATCAACGGAGACGTTGAGGAGACAGATGGACAGACACAGGACTCACAGAGGTCCCCGACAGAAGGGAACAGCGTGCTCGGTACAGAAACAAAATTATGGAATTTTTTGGAAATGCACATCTTCACAGCATGCCTTCTCTATCTCCCAATAACTCTAATTGTGCTGTACTTCAGTGTAAAGCTGTGCTACTAGCTCAGTGGTTCTCAAACGTCTTTGTCTCAGGTCACCGCTGTAAATAATACATTGTTACATTGTTCATCCAAGGCACCCCTGAATTACTTAGTTACTTAGAACCTTACATTTATGTCATAATACGGTAGGCAAATATGTAAATCTTCCCCCCTTACGATACAGCATGTAACACTTGAGAGAATGGCAGTTTCCATTATGACGGATTGAAAATAACTTCATTATATTCATACATTTAACCACTTGAACCCCAGCATCCCTCTTCTGGGGGGAACATTCACCAAAAATAGCATATATACAAGCTCACGACGCGACGCGTTGTGAGCTTGTAGATCGGCTATTTTTGGCCAGGAGGTTTGGTGGTCCGTCTTACTAAGTATAGAGGGTTTAAGAGGTTAAACTGAAGTGGTATTGATGAATTAAAATATTATCAAAGTATTCTGCGGAACCTCTGGACTTGCGTCACACGTCAACCTAAGGTGCCAGGGCACCCACTTTGAGAACCACTGTACTAGCTACACTGTAAAATCCCAGTGTTAATTTAACGCTGACACTGTCCGTTACAAATGGGTAAATTAACATATAATAGCGCTACACTGTGGAGCTGTGCTACTAGCTAACATGTCTACGAACTGCACGTCCTGCCTTCCTGCCTAACCTTTACTCTTTGCATTCTTCATTATTATACTAACTTGTAGATTGTTTTCCTCCTGATTCCTAATCATTTTCATTGCTTGAATGCATGTATTTCAATTGCCTTTCAAATCACATATTGTGCACAACTGCACATACGATACCGTGAAGATACATACATAAATGTCCATACACGAAAGTCGGTGTCTCAGATTGAATGGAAGGCTTATGCAGTTTCTGTTGTCTGTTTTTAGTATTAGCTTAGTTTGAATGACATCTATGTGTACATTTCCCTGTCTGTATATTTATATACAAATACATAGGCTGTTTCAAGTTAACAAACTGAATGTGTGAGTGATCATCAGTAATTCAAAACACTACTACATACTGTACATACTGTACAGTAGCACCTTATACCTACAGTATGAGATTTACATTCTGGCAAAGGTCCTGTCCCGCTTCTGTCAATCAGCTGTACCTTGTCTTTCCTGGTGATTTCTTGGGATCAAGAACTTCAATTGGGTATTCCGTCTTCTCTTTCCTGCTTCTGGATCAATCATTACTGTTCATTTCTTTTCAAGCATTTTCTTTACCAATGTTGCTTACTGGCCAAGATTAAAATGAAAAGTTTTGACAAAAAAAAACATCTTAGTTCCTTAAGTTTTGGCCTTTTACCAGTGACTGCTTTTCATGATCTCTCAGGCAGAGGACAGGAGCCTCAGCTGGGAAGTAGTGGAGCAGAGAAGTTGGATTCACAACATCCAGAGACGTTTGAGGAACCTAAAGAGAGCCTGTTAAGCTCTACTGCACCCTGTAGTCTTGCTATTGTTTCTGGAGACACAACATCCAATGAAGAACAACAGATAAGCGTATCTTCAGTGAGGGACAGTGTGGAAGAAGTAACCCTTCTCAAGAAGGACTCTGATGAGGATAGTCCAATTACAGATGTGCAAAACGCAGCAGATACAGTGCCTGGGGTTGGCGAGGTCATAGCCAGTTCTGACGAGAAGGTTACAGGGATTGAGGTTAATGGAGTAGAAAGTAATGAGAAGGGAGATTTGGTAGACACAAGTGAACCCGAGGCGGAAGCTAAAACTGTTAGTGTTGATGAAATGAAATTCAATGAAATGATTAATGGCAGCAGAGAGATGACTAAAAACGATCTCTCTGAGAATCAGTCGACCACACCAGAGGAGGTAGAGATGGTTGAATTGAACACGAGGAGTGTAGACTCTAGTGCACCGCCTGGGGAAATCTCAGAGAACACCGTGAACGAGAACATTCCTGACAATTCAGCCCCAGTCATAGTAATAACAGAGCCTCACGTTGAGTCAGAGAGCGCAGAGGAGGAGGCTGGGAACGAGGAACCAAAGGAACTCCCTGCCAAGCCTCAGCCTCAGAGCACTGCTGCTGCTGCAGGCAAGAAGAAGAAGAGGAAGAAGAAGAAAAGCAAGAAAAAGAAGGGAGGGTCCCAGGAGGAGGAAAAGCAGAGTAACGGTGCAGAGGAAAAACGTATGTCAGAAAAGATAGAAAGCGTGACACATGAGGGGAATGCAACAGAGAGTTCTCCTCTTGAAACCCCAAATGAACCTGAGATGGTTCAACTTCCGAATGAACAGGACAGACAGGAAGTGAATGCAGAGTCCTGTACTGAGTCTAGCGTCAGTACCACTAATCTTACTGGTTCAATCAGCGCTGGTAACCATGATGCAAAACCAGTTTCCAGTATAGCAATCTCCAAAGACGGAGCAGAATCTCCAGGTGAGACCGATGCCCTTATCGTTGAGCCCGAAATTAGTGATATGTCAAAGGATGAGTCTGTGTTTGTTAATGAGGTTAGTTCTGGACCGCTGACCAATAACCAGGTCAACAGAACTGACACCACAGACAGTACTGCTAACATTGAGGCAGAATTACATCATCCAAGCAATACTGGCGTAACCGGTGTCCAATCTGAGGCTGTAAACAACTCTGAATGCAAGAAAAACGACATGGAGCTTCCATCAATCACTGACATTTTCTTTGACTGTGTTGCAAGTTTGAGTGGTTCCAAAGTCCCTTTAGATTCTGACCAAACAACAACTGTGATGTCAGACAACAAAGACCAAACTGACATCCAGAGTTCTGTTGAGAGCGCTCTGGACATATCGGAGATGGTCAACAAAGAGGACGACCCAACATTAGAGATGAATACAAAATCCTTCTCTTGCAATGATGGGAATGATGGGGATCATTCAACGTTAAGTCAGGAGGAGACGGGAAAGGATCCAGAACTGAATGTGGGATTGATGGAGCCTGAAAATAGTCCTCCGTCTGACTGCACAGACTCCCCAACAGAAATTCATCTCGATGAATCATCAGAGAAAAGCTGTAATGTTTCTGTGGATAAACCACGAGGTTCTGACGACAAAATAATGTCTGAACACGTTGATCATGCCTCTGGTCCTGCAGAAAGTCAAGGTTTTAGTATGCCTGTGTTTGTGGATGAAAAAGAGGCCAAAGAGACAGACTTAGACTCAGACTTAGGAACAGAGCAGGGTGACAGCACAGACATATTACAGACATCAGATTTAGCCAAAGATGCAGCCAAGACAGGTTCCCTTACAGAACTTGACCACCACAGTGATGAAGCACCGGCCATTGATGAAGATGGCCAAAGTCTAAATGGTTATGAAGAATCTGAGGATTCTGGAGACAAAACATCCAATGAAGAACAACAGATAAACATATCTTCAGTGAGGGACAGTGTGGAAGAAGTAACGCTTCTCAATAAAGACATTCTTGAGGACATTCAAATTACACATGTGCAAAACGCAGCAGATACAGTGCCTGAGGTTGGCGAGGTCATAGCCAGTTCTGTTGAGAAGGTTACAGGGGTTGAGGTTAATGAAGTTGAAAGTACTGAGAAGGGAGATTTGGTAGACACAAGTGAACCCGAGGTGGAAGCTGAAACTGTTACTGTTGATGACTTAGAACCTGTAGTCAATGAAATGATTATTGGAAACGGAGAGACGACTAAAAACAATCTCTCTGAGGATCAGGCGACCACACCAGAGGAGGTAGAGATAGTTGAATTGAACACAAGGAGTGTAGACTCTAGTGCACGGCCTGGGGAAATCATAGAGGACACAATGAACGAGAACATACCTGAGGAATCTGAGGATAGCAAACCATCTCCAGCCCACCAGCAAGACCCTGAAGAAGAGCATGACGAAGAGGGCGACGAAGGTCTTTCATTTGACTTTGATGACATGGATTCGGATGCAGCTGAAAATGTACCTTCAAAAAATGAAGTGGCTGAACCTGAAACGGATTTGGAAGTCATGCCAGTGGAGGTCAACCGTGCTAACACAGAGCTAGGCCAAGATGATGTCATCCGGTCACAGGAGGAGGCACCGCTGCAGGTCGCTAGCCAAGAGGAACCGGTGGAGAGTGACCAGGAGAAGCCTACGATCCACGCCACACTCGACGAGGATCTGGACAGTGTGTCTCAAGATCATCAGTTGCCTTCTGATATAGAAACAGTCCATGCTGAAAAGGGGGGAAATGAGATTGAGGAAGAACGACACACACTCGAGGGCAAAACAATCGTAACGGATGAACAAGCACATGGCTCAGATGAAGCAGAGCGTGGTTTGGATGAACCTGAACTTGGTTTAGATGAACCAGTACATGGTTCAGAGAGAGGAAGTGGGAATGCTGGTCAGCTGGGTGTTGTAGAAAGCAACAGTGTTGAGGGAGGAAAACAGGAAGTTTTAGTTGAGAAAGAGGAAGGAGTGAAGGTCACCGAGCAGGACTTGGAGGTTCCTCACAATACCGCGGAGCAAGCGAGCAGCAAAAAAGAGTCTCCACCCTCCGGGAAAGATTCCAAAAAGAACGGCAAGAAAGGCAAAAGCAAAGGAAAAGAGGATTGTAAGATGTCCTAGTGTATAATTGTTGTTTGGATCTGTAATCATTTGCTGTTTCTGGGCTCCAGGGGCGTCACAAGGGGTAGGAAAGTGGGACTGAGTTACTGGGGCCCAAGGTGGAGGGGCCCTAATAACTTTATCTATTGAAAAATTGCAGATATACAAGCTCACAGCGCGGCACCGAGTGCCGCGCTGCGAGCTTGTAGATCTGCTATTTTTGAAAAGTTGTGAAAATGTGTGAATCTTTGAATATATGTATTTTTTAAGCGAACATTTCTAACTCAAATGTTGCTTCTGGGGGTCCCTGGAACTAAATATTTTGAGATCGGGGTCCGTGGCCAAATACATATCATCTTGGGGGTCCTTGACATAGGTTTCTTGCACACATTTTCAAGATTTTTCAAAAATAGCAGATCTACAAGCTCACAGCGCGGCACTCGGTGCCGCGCTGTGAGCTTGTATATCTGCTATTTTTCAATAGTTAACATTCATGGGGGGCCCGCAGTGAATCCTTGTACCCAGGGCCCAGAATTTGGTGTGACGCCCCTGCTGGGCTCCATTATCAAATCTATTCATGTGCAAAGTACTGTGTGTAATTTATAATTCTTGAACTCATTCCAGTCTCCATACTGTACCTGTATATTACCGGGATTAAATTACCTTGAAATGATGTCCCGGTCTTACAACAAGAACTAATTATTGGACAGGTTACAACAACAAATGTCACTGTATGATATAAAAAGTAGATACAACTGTACTGGGCATACAGTATGAAAGAACATATTTATTTGTTACGGAGGCACATACTGTTTGTAAAAGGTTATAATTTATAACTTTCTCACTCTGCAAATGCCCTAAATGGGTAATATAATTGCCCTTAAGTTTGTATTTATTTAATCTCACTTGCATACGAAAAGGTTAGTTGATAATTTCTAACCATTAATGATAATCTAAATTAGTTTGCATACACAATAAGCGAAATGGTTAGTTGATAATCCTGAGCTCTTGATTATAGATTTCCATAATGTCTGTGTTTTCTGCCTATTATATTCTGGGTTTTTATGCCATTCAAATAAAGCAAGTTTCATCTCTCCCAGCTATGAACTGAGAACACAAAACAGTTGTCTGGTGGATGTCAATGACAGCATGCTGTTGTTGTACTACATTTTAAAGTGGCTGCAATCAAAACCATTGAATTTGATTCCAGATGGAAATGTATCCAAAATGTGGATACAATGGCTATAATTACAGTATTTTTAAGAAGGTTGCTACAGATCCCAGAGTAAAGATCAGTTTGCCTTTGTGGCAGTGGTGTAAAGTAACCAAGTACATACTACTCAAGTACTGTACTTAAGTACAATTTTGAGATATTTTTTACTTTACTTGAATGTCTCCAGTTTATAGTACTTTTACTTCTACTCGACTACATCTCTGAGAAAAATATTGTCCTTGACTCCACTACAATTATTTGAAAACTTGAATTACTAGTTACATTTTGATACCACTTTTGTACTTTTACTCAACATTTATTTTTAATTCTAAACTTTTAACAGAGTATTTAGTATTTTTACTTTTACTTAAGTAAAACATGTGACTAGTTTTCCCACCACTGCTTCATGGTTTATGTAGTTATATTTGAGAGGCAATCGTCCCCGGTTCACCCCCCACCCCGGTCTATGTGTCAAAGGGTCCCTGAGCAAGACACTTTAACCCTAACTTAACCTGTAATTGCCCTACGGGTGCTGTATTAATAGCACTCACCACTGCCAATAGTTGGGATGGTTAAATGCAGAGAGGACAAATGTTGCGTATCTGCAAATGTACAATGATACACATACCCCAAAGGAATGGGGACCATAAAGAGCGGGTGCAATATTTAGTTCTTTGTACAAGCTCCCAATATTTGACTGTTTCAAGGAGTAGAGAAAGGAAGAACAGCGAAGAAGAGAAACGGAACAAGTCAATTACAGAAAGGCACAGAGAAAACAAATATATGCAATGGGCAATTTACATAAAGGTGAATGGTTCACGTAGACATTGTTTACATGTCAGTCTGTCATTATGTAGCAAAGGGGTCTGCAACCTTTTTGACATGAAATGCCTTTGTTTCCCCTCGTTTTCTTCAGTGTGCCTTATCACCATTTAAGTTGAATTATGACATCACATCAACATGTAATACTTCCAACTGATTTTTGATAGGCTATACATAACAACCTTTATTTGTCTTCTTTAGAAATATTTTATTTCACATAAGGATATCATATAATGATCATTAGACTCATTAGCAACAATATCCCATCTACTGCATCTCCCACACTCCCTCCCCAGTTGTCAGTTTGAATGAATATAGAATTATGTGCAGGTTGTAATTTGTATACATGTGAGTGGACTTAATTTAACGACTAAACCTTTTTTGAATGTAAAAAAAAAAAAAAAGCACCCTCCCCTGCGCCAGTGTTGGCACCCGTGCCTAAGGTTGCCTAACCCTGATTGTAGCATGATGAGTGTAACTTATGAAGCAGTGAGCCGTGACCTGTTCTCCTCAGTCTGCATGTTAACCTTCACACACTGCATCACATCACACCACTACCATCACCACCACCACTACCACTACCCATGGATGCCTGCTCTGTTGCATGTCACCTACCACCCTGACCCAGACCC
The DNA here is from genome assembly GCF_963921795.1 of Nannobrachium achirus. Classification (NCBI taxonomy): domain Eukaryota; kingdom Metazoa; phylum Chordata; class Actinopteri; order Myctophiformes; family Myctophidae; genus Nannobrachium; species Nannobrachium achirus. The sequence goes on from NC_137829.1 coordinate 38,289,681, forward strand.
CTCCCTCCATCTCCTTGGCTCCTCCCATCCCTGGTATGTTAACACTTTTCATACAAGGTAAAATCCTGTGTTAATTTAACTCTGAGAGGGTGTACAAGTGTAGCCAAAGTGACCAGTAAGGGTTCCTTTTTTTACATGCATACCCTCTCTGAGTTATGGCCGGGCTACACCAAGCCGTTTTGCGCATGTCCGTGCGTATGTGGGTCGCGCGCGTATGTGCGTTTTGGATAGATCCAATGTATATCAATTCAGCCGGCTACACCAGGCGTACGGATAGCGCGAACTGCGGATACGCATTCCCTAAAAATAGGATCGGTTCTATTTTTTAAGCACGCGTATGCGTTTTGTACACAGACTATCTGGTCTTCCTCACACATACTCCCTCCTTGGTGTAGCCTGGAGCGTTTACGCATACGCAAGCGTCTTCACGGACAGTATGCGCGCATTTTTTGGTGTAGTCCGGCCGTTACAAACTCTGAGTTACACATGGATACATGAACACTGGGGATGTTACTGTGTGTCACAGTAAAATCTGGTGATGTTTCCATGGATTAAAGTTCAGTCGCCACAACTGATTTGGATCATTTGGATTCCATAGAAGTAGTCATAGTCAGCAGGTGTTCTATGGAAGCAATATCGCACACCTAAAATAGCAGATGAACAAGCTCTCAACACGCCACAGCACAACGTGTTGAGAGCTTGTAGATTGGCTATTAGTAATTTTAAGATTGAAGAGCATTTGATATGGTCAGACTAGCAGTAGAATACATGCTCAGAAGCATCTTCCATAACAGGAATGGTTTCAGAAATGCCAAAAGCAAAAGGTTAAATCCTCATTTATTCAACTGGTTGACTACTGTAAGCAGAAACATAGTTTGATTGATTGATTTGATTGAAGACTTTATTAGAAGTTTGCATAGGAAAAGGTACAGTTTCATGACGGTACAGTTCACTGGTACAAGGTATACTAAAAGGAGGTCCTAGAAAAGACTAAGCTTATTTCCACAGGAAACCATTTAAGTATCTCATATAACATTTAATGACAGACGAATAGAACACAGTACTATGCAGTAGATATGTAAATAAAATAAAATAAAATGAAAGAACAAAAAAACAACGGTATACAAAGAAGGGGCAGGGGAGGGTAGGGCTGGTCTAGGTTTGTTTTTTTTACCAGTTGCGAACGGCTGCTTAGAACAGTGGTTCTCAAACTCTGAAATGTGAAGGTCTCCCCTTAACTTTGTCAGTGTACAAATGAAACTGTATTAGGTTCCATTTGATTCCATTTGTACACTGTCAAAGTTACAGACTTGCAAGGGTCAATTTAGACCCCCATAAAGGAACCTAGAGTCCCTGAAATCCATTTTGAGAACCACTGGTTTAGAAGGATAATGGCTAAACATTACATTTTCCGTCAAGAGATGGTATTTAGCTTCATTCCATGTGTTTCTTTGTTCAAAGGAGTTGTGTGACATTGTGATGTAGTGTGTGTTAACTGGATTCATAGTAATCATGTTTCCTAGAACACAGTGAAACGGCCTCTTTGGTTTCATGTGAACTGTTTCTGGTTTGTCTTCCAGAAATCCGCCTAAGGAAGCTGGTGGATGAGCGTGAAAAGATGATCGAACAGGTTGGTCAAATATTCATTCAATTAGTATTTCCAATGCTAGTGTACTGTTTAGTCGTGTTTAAGCATAAACTTAAACTTAAAAGTATACAATATGCCAGCAGAGGGGGCTGTAACCTAAAGCAGACCAACCACATACTTGCTGTACAAGAAGCCGGATATAAAACAAGATTGAGTTATTCAATGACTCGCATTATGACTGGACGCACACCTGCTCTGAATTTTCCATGCGACAAATAGCTGTGGCAGTGCATTTCCCCCCCCCCCCCCCCCCCAGTGAGGATTCCGCACTACATTGCATACCAAATCCGCGTTTTTTAATCATGCAGCAAACGGAAAAAAACTCAACAGGCCTGTGTGCAAAGCCCTTTAGGCAGAACGAATCAGCAGTGTTAGGGGAGTAAAGTTAGGCAGATATAAATAAAGGCAGATAAACATGACTTAGACAAAATGAGTGGTTGCCTAAGTCAAAAAGTGTTTTGCAATGCAATATTTCATTTCTTTTGTCCTGAAAACCTTCAAAATATGACTTAATATATTATATATTTAATATATTAGTCAAATATATTCCTCGTCCAAGCCTCTTGCAGATGAGGATATTATGTATATATAATATTTGGGTTTATTATTTTCTATTATACACCAAAATATACCGTATTCAAATAACATCTTGCTCTCATCATGCATGTGATGCACCTCTGGGTATTTGAACTAGAAGAGATATGCATTTCAACAAGCGTGTTTTGCAAACAGGTAAAGAAACTGACTGCCCAACTGGAGCAGAAGACGCAAAATGGCATTTCTGTTGGGCTGAGTCCAAATGGAGAGGTTCTGGAGAATGGGACAGATCCAAACATACTAGAAATACAGAGTAAGTTTGTGTGTGTGTGTGTGTGCGTGTGTGTGTTAGTGGTTCTCAAACTTTGTTACGTCAAGGATGCCGAGAGAGAGAGAGAGAGAGAGAGAGAGAGAGAGAGAGAGAGAGAGAGAGAGAGAGAGAGAGAGAGAGAGAGAGAGAGAGAGAGAGAGAGAGAGAGAGAGAAATAAAGCATTCAAAAACTGTTGTTCAAGATAAAAAAAAAAAAAAAAAAGCAGATCTACAAGCTCATACCCCGGCACGAAGTGAAGCGGTTGAAATGAGCGTGATGGACTACTATTGCTGGGGAGTGGGGACCCCCTGGAACTTCCCCAAGTACCCATGGGGGTCCCTGGACAGCACTTTGAACTGTTTGTGTGTGTTTCATTTACATAATTGTTTGTTTTATAGGAGACTCCAGCAGACAAATAAGTGAGCTGAAGTTCAAACTTGCCAAAGCAGAGCAAGAGGTCACAGCCTTGGAGCAGAATGTGAGTAGAACAATGTTCCATACTGTATACTGAATGTATACCATTTTGTTTATATACCGTTTTCATTGTACCTTTTTTTTATTATTGTTGCTGTTTTTGTTTTCGCACAGGTTACCAGACTTGAAGGTCAGGTGACACGCTATAAGGGTGCATCAGAGAGTGCAGAGAAAGTGGAGGATGAATTAAAAGCGGAGAAACGCAAGCTACAGAGAGAGGTACAATATAAAAATAAAAAAAGAGCACACTTCTTGTTTTCATTGGTCAGCTGCCACCAGTGTTGATTTCGTCGACTAAAACTATGACGAAAAATGTTTGTCGACTGCGTTTTTTTCGCTGACGAAAACTAAATAAAAACTAAGCTGTGATGACTAAAACTAAGACTAAATATATGGAGAATTTCGTCAACAAAATAAAATCTAGACTAAAACCTTAGGGAGGGACTGGTGGAGAAGAGAGTAATTTTATGTTTGGTTGCTCTCCGGTGTTGCATGCTGAAAATAGCTGATCTACAAGCACGCGTTGTGAGCTTGTAGATTGGCTATTTTCAGCACGCAACCAAGTGTAAAATCAGTCATTACGATGCCATCAAGGCCTGCCAAAATACATTTCATTTGACTAAATCAACCATAGATTTAGTCGCCTAAAATCTTATGATATTTAGTCGACTAAAACTAGACTAAAACTAAAACTTTTCAGGTGACTAAATTATAACTAAAACTAAATTACATTTTATTCAAAAGACTATGACTGAAACTAAATCAAAATTTGCTGTCAAAAACAACACTGGCTGCCATATTGTCCCGACTGAGGTTGCAACAGCTGACCAATCAGCACAAGCTGATCTATCAACTTGTCATGTTTTTTTTCCGATCCTATGAAGTAACTCAGTACTAGTCTTTACACTAGATACTTTCTTACTCATATTCAAGTAATTATTTGGATGACTAGTTTTACTTGAGCCATATTATTTTAAAGCAGTGTTCATTTTGACCGCAAACTTTGATTTAGTTTAGTCATAGTCTTTTGAATAAGATTTAATTTAGTTTTAGTAATATTTTAGTTTTAGTCTAACCAAACATACATTTTTTGTCTTTTAGTTCTACTGGATCTCTTCTCCACTAGTCCCTCCCTAACATTTTAGTCTAGTTTTTATTTTTTGACAAAATTGACAATATATTTAGTCTTTTATTTAGTTTTTTGTTTTTCATCAGTGAAAAAAGGTAGTCGACTAACATTTTTCGTCATAGTGTTAGTCAACGAAATTGACACTGTTTTAAAGTAACACTACTTTTACTTGTTGTTTGTTAAGTTTTTTGGTTGCTCTACCCACCTCTGCAATTGACTCATTTTACATCCTCCTTCATTTCTGTTTTTCTCCTCTGTAACATGACAGTTGCGCTCAGCACTGGACAAAGTGGACGAACTAGAATCAAACAACAGTCACTTATCCAAAAGACTTGATAAGATGAAATCAACCCGTGGAACCGCACCAACGCCATAAGAACCTCTGTGGTCACCTCTGCCCTCTTGCCCCGACCTGCTGACCTATCATCTGGGAAACGGTGTCCGCACTGTCATCTGCCTATTAGCAAACACACCTTATGAAAAAAAAAAAGAAAACGAAGAAAAAAGAAAACATACTTCATCGAGAACACAAACACACGCAATGTGCCATCTCTTTCCCGTCCGTTTTGTTTTTGTCCTTAGAGAATTCCTCCGTGTTTGTGCACGTACCACACAGACCCATAGAGCTCCCTAGAATTACACCTGGAGTGGGAACACGGATTTCTAGGTGCCTCTCATGTCTTTATGAAAACAAGATGGCTCTGTTCTGCACCATGGATGAAGGAAAAACGTCCGCAGGATGTTTGGATTAGTGTGACAGGAGGACGGTGGATCCTCCTAGCACAACAAGAATTACCTCCATTCTGGCACAAGAGACAAATTGTTTATTGCTGTACTTCTGGAACCTTTCGGCTGCCTGTTTTCAAGATTATGTATTTGCCTTGTCGCCATGGAGATTATGGGGATGCTGCGTCGTCCAGTTCAACCAGTTAATAAGATGACACAACAAACCATTCAATCATGACGAACTGTCCTTGAATGACTGTTATATTCATGCCTGAGAGGACATGATTACCGCATGTCTCAACAGACCGTGCGTGCACTGGTGTGCATGTTGGACGAGTGCAAAGTTGTGAGTGAGTGATGTTCTTTGTTATGCTCCTCATTTGCGTCAAAAGCCAAAGTATAAAAAATTAAAAAGAAAGTTAACTGTGTTTAGGTGTGTACTGTATGTCTGTATATGATTATCTACTTTTCTTTTGTTACTTTTTGTCTACACAAAAGCTTCCTTCAGCTTATATGGATTAATTCTTAACACTGATGAATGCCATCACAAGCAAAGAATGCACTTGCTATTCACCAGCTTTCAAAGATTTGTGCCGTTTATTGACGATAATAGCCTGATACAGGTTATCAATCCTGTGAGGTACAGTACAAGTTGAACATTGATGCAGCTTGCATAACTGCTACTGTACTTCCTTCCACAAACCTCACTGCAACATAATAACTTGGTGCTTATTTCTGTCACATATAATTTAGAAGGCCTCTATTAGTAAGTCACTGGTTGGCTCTTTGCACACAAACTTAGTTGTTTTAGGTTTATGGAAGAAGCTGAGATGTTTTACTTCAAAAATGTTGTACTCAACTGTATTCTGTGTACAAATTATAAGGACACAATAACACCATGCAAGTACCTTTGAAAATGTCTAATAGTAGGTTGCTACCTGCCACACCAACAAATAAGATGCACACTTCATTGGGTACAGTATGTAATGTCCTAACAAGTAGGTTGTTTTATGGGTTCCAAGTACTTGCATGGTGTTCTAGACAGTGTACTTATACTTTTATGAATGTTGAATTCACTGGTTTGCAGGTTAATTCACAGGAAAGAAAGGCCATTGTAAAAATACATTTCTGCTGAAGTTAATAAAAAGGACTCTGATAGAGAATGGACTGTTTATTAGAAACGTGCTGCTTCACTGTTTACAAAGCTTTAAAATGTTTCTCAAAGAACGTTAAGAGAATTCTAATCTTTGTGCAATAAAATGTCAAACATTGTATTATTGGCATAAGTGTTTCTATGCTAGACCTGTGAGCTTGTGTGACTGAAGCCAGTTTCGTTATGGGTAGAGCTGACATTTGTACTTTAAAGAGCAAAAGTAGAGGTTCGGGTTGTGTAGTTACCTTGTAAGCTAAACACAAACAAAGCTGATACAGACCATATAGAGTAGACCATCACCGAACCCAGTACTTACTTTCCTTTTGCTTCCTATTGATTTTACTATCTTTATTGAGAAGATCTGGATCCGCGGATCTAGATCGGGATCTTCAAATAGTAAAATAAATAGGAAGTTGATTTCTTGCTCACCTTTGGAGTTAAATCATGGCAAGGCAACTATACACCCCAAACCTCTACCAAAGTGGTCTTGCCCTTTAAAGTAGATTTCCAGTACTACAAATGTCTTCTGGGGAATATTTGTATGATTGTTTGAGCCACCAGTCTGCTCCAATTCCTGGGAATTATTTGTGCAAAAATAGTGGGCTAATTCATAAAAAATAAAAGCCAAGATCCTCCTAACTTCAATACCCTCCTGAGTACTGTCAGTCTGGAGGAAGTTGGTCCACATTTTGACCACTGCAGTGGATTTAACCAGGTTTGTCCAAGGGACTAGAAGTATTTCTAGAGGTCGAGTTCTGTGCAGTTCTACTGGGGTGACAGGGGGCGCAGTATGCACGTTGTTGGATGCGTTGAACCATCCGACGCCCATAAAAGTCCTGATAGTCTGGTGGAAGGTCGTCGAGAGCCTTCAGGGCCCTCTCCATGGCCTGAAGCGCCCGGGTGGCAGGTAACGGGTCTTTATTTCCATAGGGGTCCTTCTTATCATAAATCTCTGCAGCTAGATGGCGCCAGAACACATTAACACCCACGCCAAACTCTAATGCCAGGGTGTTATGGAACCATAGGGCTAAAAGGCAAAATATTGATAGACCTGAATTAATACATACAGCTGAGGTAAAGTTAATATGCGTTAATAATATATAATGGTAATAACGCTTATTTTGTTTAGCACAATAATTATGGGAAGAAAATTATTGAAACAATCTGGCCTAATCTCAATGTGATTCACAATCTGAACATAAAAAACAGAACCCAGACCAACAGCACTGTACATTAGGACAATTGGCTGTATGGAGCAGCTCGAGATCGACCTAGGGCATATGGAAATGTCTATGTCCAGTCGCATAATGGTCAATAGAATACTTTCCAAAGTGACTGAAAGCATGAGAATAAGGAAACAGTTGAGACATACCAGGTATGTAAAGCAGGTCTCCAGCCTCCAGCACACACTCATATCTCTGAGCCTTCACAAACTCAGGAAACTGCTCTAAGTCAGGGGAGTCGATGTCCAGGACCTCAGATTTATCGCCTGGTGGAGAAATGAACCATGAACATTAAGCAGCACCACAACACAGCATCTGTCTCTCTAGGCCAGGGGTCTTCACCATTTCTCAGTCCAAGGACCCCTTAGTTGAGAAAGAGATGAAGTCGCGGCCTGAAAAGGTTGAGAACCACTGGTCTAGGCTATATGTGGTCCACTCACCTGACAGGTAGAGGTGCAATGCATCCTGGGGGCTGTACAGAACCACACGTTTCCGCCCAGTCACCTGAGCCAGCAGATTGTCCATCACCTGAGACCAAGGAGAGAGAAGGTTTGTACTAGCACACTACTGGTCACAGTTCAACAGACACGATAGTAGTTGGATCAATTTGTTGGGAATTACAATTGGTGCGTATGATTGGAGTTGTGCATCACTTGTTCATTTTGCATAGCACTTTAATCACAAAATGTCACATTCTGGGAATCACTGTTCTAGTACACATTTCTTATCAAAACAACATGCGAGTAGACTCACGTCGTAGTGCGTCCACAGCTGCAGACCACAGGAACTGATACGAAAAACACTGGAGAAAAACTGATCAGGTGCAAAGAACTGTGGGATATGAAAGTCCTCCGACAGCTCAGGAAACTGTTTACTCAGATCAGCAGGTTCCTGTGGAAGGAAGGAACAAGATCACATGGATCACTTGTACCAGTGAACTGTACTGTGCTGAAACTGTACCTTTTCCTATGCAAACTTCTAATAAAAAGTCTTCAATCAATCAGTCTACTGCTGGTTCTGTTTTTTATACATATGATCTGATGTGTATAACTATGGAAACCTAATGTAACTTTGACCATGAAATAACATGGTAATAACCTGAGCATACAAATTAGAGCCAGGCTGATATACTAATTTGATGTATTTATTTATGTTGTGGTAGAGGCATTTATAAGATTTGTAACCAACTTCGAACCTGGTGTCCCTATTTTGGGCACTAGAAATTTCCAAAAGACTTTCAAAGATTTAAAAAACAATCACATTGTAACATGCTTTTAGTGTAAGCTTATATCTGCTATTTTGAAAAGTTCTGATTAGGGCTTGTGTGGTTAAATAAAATATAATAATAGTTATTATTATTTTATGAAATATCTGTAAAAACATCTGTAATTTGTGGTCTAGTACTAGACTCTAGTACTCTCCAAAATCAAGATTAACATTGGACAGGACAGGTCAGGCTCTAGTATAACTGTAGGCTAACCTTTGTACACTCTTTGATTTACTAATGGATAAATGCACACTGAGGATTGTACTGTGTATTACTGTACAATTAGTATTTTACTGGATACCTTTCGGACGTCCTCTCCCAGTGATCGAAGATAGTAGCTCTCATCCTGACAACAGAAAGGGACTGCATGATGATATATCACATCATCTCGAGTCCCACAGTCACAAACATATAGGCCTATTAGTATTGCATTTAGTAGAATTTAGTACATTTTTGATATATATACTAAAGCCATAGCCATAATGCATGGCTTTTAAACCAGAAACTATAGTATGTTCACATATTAGCTGACAGCTGTAGTGTAAAGTACCGAACAGCGGTACTGAAATGAATATTAAACTCGTACCTCGCATAAGAAGAAATCACTGTGTTTTTTCTCAGATGCTCTTTTTACAAACTCATTAAATGGCAGAGTCCTGTGAATACAGCCAGATAGATGACAGATTAATAAGCTGTGTGTGTGTGCGTGTGTGTGTGTGTGTGTGTGTGTGTGTCTGTCTGTCAGCTCACCTGTACACAAAGTTTTTGTGCAGGAAGTCCATCTGTGGGACAGTAGAGACGTGGATCTTCACTTCTCTGTCACCTCCCTTCTGCCCCAGGTATTCAGCCGTCCATGTGTCCATACAGGGTCCCAGATGCACCCCTCTGAGCACAGCTGGGCGCCGCTACACAATGAATGAGATATGATCATTTATAACCGTATGTGAAAAAAGAGAAATGTAAAAGATTTTACGCTCGTATGCTTTAATAAAAATCTATTCAATTTCAACTCAAAGGAGCTTTATCGGCATGAGAAAACATATGTTTACATTGCCAAAGCAAGGGTCAACATATAGCCTAATAGAAACAGTTGAAAGTGGGTTAGGGTTATGTACAGTTGGAGGGGGTGGGGTACAACATTGTGTAAACAGAGCTATGTCACATTGTGTCGTTATAGCTATACATGTTATATCATATATAGTAGGTTTGGAGTAGCTTTTTCCAAACCTACTATATATGATATTTTTTTGAAAATTAAAATAAATAGCAGCAATCTTGCTGTCACTTTTGCACACACACACACACACACACACACACACACACACACACACACACACACACACACACACACACACTGAACACACACACACACACACACACACACACACACACACACACACACACACACACACACACACACACACATCTCAAAACAATTTAAATAGTATACAAAAAAAAGCCTAATATTTAAAATGGGTTTAAAGGTAGCAGCTCTGTTTATATAATGTGCAGTAGGTCTGCACAGTAGCTCTAATAATCCCAGGCTGCTGTACTGTACCTGTGGATAAATGTCACCAAGAAAAACATCTCGATCCACCTCGGTGAAGATCTGTACTGCAATATTTTCCTGACACTCCATTTAACATGACACAGTGGCAGTGCTGAGATGCATACTTTGCTGTACTTCTGTAAATTAAAACAATGCACACATAACCATAGCACATAACAGACAGAACAGCTCCTTCCTGAGAGAAGAACAGGTGTCACATGGTTCACCTTCCCCATAATAGTGAATTAGCCTATAAATATAAGTAGGCTATAGAAAATGGAGAAAAGGTGGTAATAATAGCTATCTAAACTTCAATCACCTGTTAATTATTATGGACAATTAGTCGTTGACTAAGTCATGCAAGTTTACTTTATTTAAAAATGTATATATATTCACCGGTATCTTGTTTCCAGTCGGAATATATGTGTAGACGAACAGGAGACAGTGTTGCCACGTCGGCATATTCTAAGTGACAGTGGACCTTTTTTCTGGGCTTTTCTCTAAAGTGTATTGATTGATCGATTGATTGAAGAATGTATTAGAAGTTTGCATAGGAAAGTGTACAGTTTCATAACAGTACAGCTCACTGGTGCACAGGGTCAACTAAAAGGATACGCACAAGAAAGCACTTGGCTTTAATTTAAATAAAAAAATAAAATAAAACTCATATAACACATTAAACACAATAACAGTAATAATAGTTGCTTAAGCTTGCTTAATCAATTTTTTATTATTATTATTATTATTATTATTATTATTACCCTTATTATGTATTTATTTAAACCAGTGGTTATCAAATATTTTCATGAAAAACACACACACACACACACACACACACACACACACACACACACACACACACACACACACACACACTGATGATCGGTCATAGGGGCTTTTAAGCCGTGACATCATTTTGTAGTCAGACCTCCAAGCAGATTTATTATCAATATCTGTCCCTCGCTGCCTATGATCCTAGACAAAAATATCGACTAAAGTATAATTCTACCACTTTCCTTTCAACAACAAAGAGAAGAAAATTAGTAGGCTAAATAGTAAAAATAGTAAAAAGATTCACAGGAGCTGGGGTCAGATTTAACAGCCCGGTAAGGTTGTGGGTCCTGGTCCTATGGTCCTGGTCCATAGCGTTAGTGGAGTTAGGGAGAACTCCGCTAACGCTATGGACCAGAGCTATAGGGGGTCCCTGCTTCATTTCTCACTCAAAAGGGGTCCTTGGCCTGAAAACGTTGAAGACCCCTGCTCTAGACCTCTGGTTGCTTATCTCTCTCACAGGACATGGCAACGCTGCCAGGTCGGTTCAGTTGAGGAGAGAAGGAAGATGGCGCTTCCCATGGTGCTGCTGAGAGGTTGTTGTCGGTGCCACAACAGGTGGACAACAGCCGTTTCTGGTACGTTTAACAAAGCCCAGAAGTGTCTGCTTCTGAGCCGCTCCACGCCGGCTCTGGCCTCACACGTCCGATCTTACGGCTCGGATCCTCCGGGACGCAGAACGCAGAAGAAAGTGGTGGTTGTCCAGATACCCAACCCGTTCATCTGGTTCCGAACCAGGTTCTACTACTTTATGATCAGAACCTACTTCGATAAGGACTTTAATATCGACGAATTCACAGATGGAGCAAAACAGGTGAGTTGAAACGTTTAGATGAAGTTAAGATTAAAACATGTTGTTTTTTTAATGTGTATATACGGTATTGGTAGAGAAGGACCTCAATGGAAATAAGCTTAGCCTTTACCTGAGTTTTCATTTAGTTGACCTTGTACCAGTGAACTGTACGGTCATGAAACTGTACCTTTTCCTATGCAAAAACCTAATAAATACTTAAATCAATAGTTAAAACAACACGACTGACTGTGTCTGCTGTTGCTGCTGCTGTTGTGTGATATGTGTGTATTGAATTGATTGATTGATTGATTGATTGATTGATTGAATACTTGATTAACAGTTTGCAAAAACAAGCACAGGAAAGTACAGTTCATAGTCTGCTAATGAGAGGATTTTAAACCCAGGAAAGCACTATATGGCTGGTTTGTTTCCATATTTGGGGTCCTTTGTACTCAATTCATAAAGAATGTCCCTCTGGGTGGGATCAATAAATCTTCATCAATCAATGTATTATTTTATGATATTTTAATCTTCAATCTTCATGAAAGAGTTAGACCTTTCCATAACTGTGTGATGTTGCAGGCTTTCGCCCATGTTTCCAGACTCCTGTCAAAGTGTCAGTTTGAAGCTTTGGAGGGTCTTGTGGCTGAAGATGTAAGTACAGGAATGCATAAACGATTTCCCTATAAACAATGAGGACTGTGTAATGACCACAGGGTTTGTGTTTATACCTGGCTTTAAAATATTGCATTGTATTACTGATGATGAACTGGAAATGGAAGACGTGGTATATGGAGGAATATTCCCACGATTTCTTATTCTTTAAATCGTCCAAAAGAAAAATCCGGATTTCGATTAAAAATCGATTAATCGAAAAACCCTAGTCACCCTCAGTCACCTTTATCTAAAAAAGCATTCAATCACAAGGGAAGAGCCTACTACTGGGGTGCTGAACAGAATATGTACTGTTTTATATATTATGATAAGCAGACAATCATCTTTCTATCCTGATAAACAGCACAGTACTGTATCTGTTTCATATGGCAAATGTCCACTTGATACTCATCACATTGGACCGCATGGTAACAAGAAATCACACGATTATGACATTTTACTTTAATCGTCGCTCAAATAATTGCGATTAGCGATTTAATTGTGTTTCTGTCGTTGAACATTGTAAAATAGCATTTCTGTAGGCTTCGTAAACTAAAGTTGCACTGGAAAGATATGACAAATAACTTACATTAAAAACAAATATATGGAAATTGGAATTGTGGAAATTGCCCATCTACAAGCTCAAAGCGAGCTTGTAGATCTGCTATTTCCACTATTTTCTTTAAAACTTTGAAAATATATGGAGATTGTCATGACTATTATGCAAAAATATAGTATTTGTGATTATGTAGTATAATTTTGACAGCCCTAGATAGAACTGTCATTTTCAGCTTCCTGTGATATGGTTAAAACGATAGACAACACAGTAGATGATAATAAATATGGCCATATTAACCCTGCTATCCCTTTTGCTCAACCTTGACATCACGTCATTTGAATATCCTTACAGCTGATTGGGAAACTGGAGGAGAAATGCAACCTTCTCTCATCAAGTCACAAGCAGGCTCTCTGTGCAGAGCCCGAAGAGATCATGTTATCAACTGCCGGGGACGTAGGCATCAGCTACGATGATAACGGTAACCATGATGGCATCGATTTGCTCAGAAAAAGCTCGAGAACATGAATGAATTGATTGATTGATTGAATATTTTATTAGACTAAATGTAGTACAGCACAAGTACAGTCCAAACACCCAGTCTAAAAGGAACACCCCAAAAAAGTCCTCGCGGTCTTGTTTCCGTTGAGGTCCTTTCATCAACATATAAAGTAGCATCAAAAACATTGAATATCATCACAAGTATAAACAAGGAAATGCACAATCACTCTTTAATGTTTGTTCTAGCTTTAGTAATTTTTAACATAAGTATACCCCTCAACTCATACCGGTTTTCTTTCAGCAGCATAGAAGCAATTTCTGTTGTGCTTTGGCTAATGAAACTGTTTTCTGAGCTACTAACTAGATCATATAATTTTAATTATATTTAATAAAGAGTGTATTAGTCGTTTCATAATATTGTGTGAGCTATGTATTATTCCAATGGTTAATAAAATACAAAGAATACAATGTTACTGTTTACTTTCCAGGGAGGAAGTTTGTCAGTATTCTGATGCGCTTCATGTACCTGACAAGCGCACGTCTACCTGAGAGTGACGTGGAGGGAACTCAGATCTTCCAGATGTCCATTGGTGGAGAAGGGGAAGCGACGGAGACTAAGAGAATGCTGTCAGCCATTTATGAGTGAGTATCAGGAGTGTAAACACGCATTGATCTTAAAATTCTCAGTCGCCACGACTGATTTCAGTCATTTGGATTCCATAGAAGTCAGCATGTCTTCTATGAAACCACACCATGCACTGAAAATAGGCCTGTTGTAAGCTTGTAGATAGTTTGTAGTAGTTTTAAGATGGAAAAGGTATTTGAAGTCATCAAACTAGCAATAAAATACATTTCTTACATACAATCTTCCTTCCTGTAAAGCAAAGGTTGACCGTGTGCACTTTGTGTGTGCAAAAACACAATAATTCTACATAATGTGTGCTAGTATGTGGGGACTCATTTAACACTGTCCTTTAACTGTTTCACACTAACCACATTATTAGGACTTGGCCTAACTAACGACATTCTTTCAGTCGTGAGATTTTATTTAGCTTTAATCCATGTAATTCAACTACAGGGATACATACATACATACATACTGTACATACATACATACATACATACATACATACATACATACATACATACATACATACATACATACAATAACAATCATTGTGCTTTCTTTTTGATCGTCTGGCAGATTCCAAAGGGAGTTTACTAAAGGAGTGCCTCCAGACTGGACCATTACAAGGATAGAGCACTCCAAACTGTTGGATTGACAGAGGTTAGACGGAGCTAAGGAAACTAATCCTAGTGACGTGTGCAGTATAAAATACTGTACTTTTTAAGCAAACGGCACAGTATCCTCTTTGCTGTTTCCTTGAACCAGGCAGGAATATATCTCCCCGGCAGCCTCCAGATGCCTCCATTGAACGACGGCGAGTTGCCACCTCTGAAAAGAACCAGATGGATAGACACTGCTGAAGAATCGTTCGCCTAATTTCAAAGTAGATGAGGTAGATACACCAATCGCAGGTGGTCTTAGATAACTGTCCAAAACACAATGCATTGTGACTGTGTTGTGGCACTCTTTTCCCTCTCCTTTCTGATGACAAATTGACGCTGGAAAAACAAAAGTTATCATTTTACTTGTGGAGAGAACTCTGCTTCAATAGACAAATATGGGGGGGGGGGGGGGGGGGAACCAATATGGGGGCTGTTTTGGCCCGTCAAAGAACAAGCGGTGGCCAATAGCGTTTTGGGAGACAGAGGAAGGGCCCTCACACTATCACACTTTCTCAAAGGGCACCCTTGTAAATAACTTTTGAATCCACAGCACCTATGAAGTACATTCTCTACACAGCACCTTACATTTGCCATATTATGGTTACATAAATGTGTAAATAATTCCACCTAAGATACAGCAGGTCATGAGGAAAACTTGACATAATATCCATATTATTGACATATTGAGAATAACCTTATACAGTACTTGACATTTAACCACTTGAACCTCAGCATCCCTATTCTAGGGGGAATGTTCGCCATAAATAGAAGATCTACAAGCTCACGATGCGTCATGTTGTGAGCTTGTAGATCAGCTATTTTTGGTGAATGTTTGGCGAGAGGTTTGGTGTAGATCGAAAAAGAACGCACCAAGTGCAGTGCAACTCAGTTCTGTTTTAAGTACAGAGGGTCTATGTATTCTGCGGCACCCCTGGACTTGTCACGGAACCCTTGGATGCCAAGGCACCCAGTTAGAGAAACCCTGCACTAAGCAACACACATAAGATGACTGCCATCATATTTAACAGACACATGTGTAGAGTAGGGATGGGACGATAAGCGATATTATCGTTTATCGTGAAAAAAACACTCACGATAATCGTGGAGATTTAATTTATAGTGAAATCGTGCTCCGTCATGCACTGGGATCAATTCACCTTTTATTTGCTGAGCTGCATATCCGGTACCATTTAAACTCTCTATAATTGGTAAAAGGTACTTATAATATACGTACTTGATACAGTCTTTTTTTTCACTCTCTATCAAATGTCTTTGCCAACAAATAGCCGATCTACAAGCTCACAACGCATCGCGTTGCAACGCGTTGTGAGCTTATCGATCTGCTATTTTTTGGCAAATGCCCCATGATAATGGATTTTGATTATCGCGATAATATCGTAAAGCTCGATTTCTTTTGTCACAAATAATCATCGTGATATGAAATTTTCATATCGTCCCATCCTGTGGATGTCTGAATGACAGGTATGTGTATGAAAGATAATTCAGTTTTTTGTGTGAATGACAAACCTAAGACCACCTGAGTTGCCCTGAAGCTGTTAACCTCACCTCATTTGCAAGTGAACACTCTTGGATGTGTGTGAGCTTATTCTCAGCCTTTTTACATTCTTAAGTGTCTTGATGTAAGAAATTTAGCCTGAAATCCAGACTGATTGCTACGTTCAGAGTTATTTGTTTTAGAAAAAAACAAAATCCACCGAACGTAGCAAATCAGTCTGGATTCCAGGCTATAATAATGTATTCACAGGTGTGGAAAGAAAGATGTTGGTCATGTCAGAATTTTGTTAATGGATGTAAAATCATTCCCTGAGATAAAAGTACATAATTGTGTGATTGTCATTGTATTTATTTTTGTGAGTATGGAATGAGGATCAGCATCTCTAAATCTGAGGCCATGGTTCTCAGCAGGAAACCGATGGATTGTGCAGTCCAAGTAGGGAATGAGGCTTTACTCCAGGTGAAGGAGTTTAAGTATCTCGGGGTCTTGTTCACGAATGAGAGAGGGGGGGCGGGGACTTATTTTTTCTTATTAACAGATAACAACTCAAAGGTATATTAATGACATAGTTCAATTTTGAAAATGGGTGGTTCTCCCCTTTAAGCATTCAGTCATGTGTCTGTGATGACAGGAATTTGAGCTCATGGTCAGTTAAAGCAGCTTCATGCATGGTCATAATAAAGATGTAACTGTATAAATACTGTATAGCCTATACTGTAGCTAATGCCTTTTTTCCCCCTCTTTATTTGTATTACTGTGAAGGTGACATTTAAAATGCAATGTGCCTACAATTGTTCACCTGCTCCATTCCACTAGAATTACAAGTTGTAGACTATTCTATATATAACTGGGATATGATAGTATAAGTTATTTATAGCGCATAAAACATCATCCACCTAATTGGGCCGTTTTCACGGGCTCTCATTTGCCATTGGTCAACCCATCTGTCAATCAGTGACTTATTGGCTCCAGAGCAGTATAATCAGAGAGTGGTGTCACCGCGGGGTCAGAAACAGCGCTGGTCACGTGGTTCATTGTCACTTTACACCTCATAGACTTCAATGCATTTTGTAAACTTCCGGTTGGCCGTTTGTCACTATACGCCAATAGATGTGTGCGTAGAAGACCTGGCCCCATGAAGTGAACGGGAGTGACGCAACTCTCCATTCTAGGGCTCTGATTGGCTCCATTGTGGGATCAAAGCCCAATCCCATGCTCGGTAGGGATGAAGCTCTGTGATTGGATTATTGGTTGATAGGTGTATTACTATTAGGTGACCTACAGTCTTATGTGGGTGACCTGACCTGTTTTGTTAGTCAAGTCACTTAAGTTAATAAACAAACTCGTTTTGCATGGTATATAGCCTAATATAAATATGATACATATACGTGATAATTGCTTAAATGAAAACCAGATTTAAAGGATTGGAGTTCATGTCTGCCTCCTCTCGAAGGTCTTACATTCAGAAATAAAACAAACAGTGGCCTACATATTTGGCAAATGTTGTGTTGGAAATGTGTGGTGGTGGTGTGTTTAACACACTGTTAATATTAATAATGGCTGTCAGGCGGGTCTGTGGGTACCATTGCCCCGGAACTCACCCTCGGGTTCATCTCAGAGCAGAGGCCAGAGGGTGAGGTTCTAAATACCATTTATTTTTGCATGTGTTTTATTTTACGACTGTTTTTATTATGCATAGTATACTGTGTTCTATCTGTCTGTCATTATATGTGTTAAAAAAAAAGGATCTCGATTTAAATAAGCCATGTGCTTTCTTGGGCCTATCCTTTTAGTTGACCTTGTTGTACCACCAGTGAACTGCATTGTCATGAAACTGTACCTTTTCCTATGCAAACTTCTAATACATTCTTGGTCTGGTTTACCCGCCGTGGTAGCCCTGATGAGTCATGGATGCACTTTAACCTGGTATTTGCACTGTCTCTATTTGTGGCCCGTACATCTACATAAACGTTCAGGTTTCAAATATAAAATGCTTACCCCATAGCCAAGGATGTTACAATTTTGTCCGTACTGGTTAGGGGTCCCCTATCTCCGTTTTGTGCAATAAAAAAAAGCATTTAATCCGAACGATGGCCATTTTCTCATTGAGTTATAATACCAGAGTGCAGTCCACCTCCCAAACGATAGGGTCGCGTAGTAACGGGGAAAATGGCCACTGATCGGATTTAAATGTTTTATTGGGATGACTACGGAATATACGGGTACTTCTGCGGGCCCGTACAGTATTGTAACATCCGAAGCCATGTGATAAGCACTTTATATTTGAAATATGAACGTTTATGTGGATGTACTCGGCAAATATGGGGCAAGTGCAAAAACCAAGTTCAAGTTCATCCATGACGGTCGTGACTCGGTCGTGACAGACAGACATGGCATTGGCTACCTACCGCCGTGGTTGCCATGTCAACCGACCCTCCAATCACAGCACGACTACTGTTAGCGTGTCTCCTCGGCCTATGGGACGCACAGAACACCTTCCTGTTCCTTCCTGCTGGGGAGGAGAGAGCAGACAAGTGGTCTGAGGAAGGAGAGATGAAAACATGGATGGATGTTTGTTGGTAAATATATAAAGTGAGACGTGATGAGGGTCCTCAACGGGGTCTCGTACGGTCTGTTCGCGGCTCTCCTGGCGTTGGGCATGTGGGAGATGATGAAGGGATTTGAAGAGAACAGATGCAGCATGACCTACATGTTTGAATACCCCGAGTACCGGGTGAGTGCTTTCTTTTATCATTAATATAACTGTGGTTTGTAGTTGATGACGTGATTATATGTTTTCGTTATCCTCCACACATTAATAGTGACATTATATTCCACTCCGAGGCTCGCGATGACGTTCTACTACACACTGATCGAACCAATTGAGTTAATATAAAAAGCGCACGTGATGCGTTGTTAATTTGGCCAATCAAGCTATTTCCTGAAAGCTGTATATATAAATATAGACTACATACGGTAGCTACCTATTCTGAAACAATTTTCCAGGTGCGTTTTTAGATGTCTTTTCCCCTTCCCAGGGCCAGGGGTGTTATGATTTTATTTTATTTTTTATATATGAGAAGCTATAACTTGGAGGTAGAAATTGTGCCAATCACCCCCAATTGCATTGGCATTTGGCACCCATTAACCATTTTATCTCTGATGCTGAGTGATTTTGGGGACGATCCACACTCTTTATGTGTCCACACTCTTTATGTGACATCATCAGCCATAAAGCTACAGTATGCTCTCCCTCCCATCGAGTTTACCACAAACTGTCGTTCTCAACCTGTGGATGGGGATGGGGGGTCAAACTAAATGTCAAACTAGATGTACAATTCCAAGTGCCCAGTTCAAATATGATTATTTGGGGGTGGGTGTCACTTCACTGAAAAGGTTGAGAACCACTGCCTAACCACACCAGTATGTCACCTTATGTCCTGTGCCACTGTTTAATTTGCTTGGTATGTCATTTATACATCTTTGTATTTTGTATAAACCTTCACTGGTATGTTTAAATTGTCCAGAATTGAGGCCCAGTTAAAGTTGAACTAGCATATGGATTTCTAGCTTACCTGTTACCTCAGGGGGTGGGTGGGTGGGTGTGTGTGCGTTGTATAGCACAACTTACAGAAGTTTGTGAAATAATTGTATATATAAATCAGGGGTCTTCAACAAAGGTGAGAGGGAGATGAAGCAGGGACCCCCTTTACATGTTGTATAGAATTGTGTTGCTGATGAATAGCCTGATTTCAGACTCTGCGCTAGAACCATTCTGCTCAGAGAGTGGGTGGGTCTATGGGCTGGAGCCAGGCAAGCAGATGAAACCTTTTCATACATTTCATAGATAGCTCACAACACCTCACACTGCTTGCTTGTGCGAATCGTGCTTGTAGTTCTCCTCAGAATAGGGATGCTATGGCTCAAGTGGTTAATGAAGAAAAAAGTATATAGCCTATATATGTGGCGGGGAGAGTCGCAGCCCCATCCTGAAGCCTCAAAAGTCTAGTATCTGCCCTCATTCCATAGAGATAACCCTTTGGAGTAATGGTTAAGATATTGGACTTTTACGCGGGAGACCCGGGTTCGAAGCCGGGTGGGGAGGTTCGGATCACCTCCGT
Organism: Nannobrachium achirus; assembly: GCF_963921795.1. NCBI lineage: Eukaryota > Metazoa > Chordata > Actinopteri > Myctophiformes > Myctophidae > Nannobrachium > Nannobrachium achirus. Next base: position 38,309,960 of record NC_137829.1, read on the forward strand.
TACTTGTATCCTATCACGTAAAGATTTGGTAGACCGCTGTAGTACAGTAACTCTGAGGCCCCCCTAGGGATCCCCCTGTATTAAATGATAGTGTAATAGTGTGTGTGTGTGTGTGTGTGTGTGGGTGTGTGGGTGTGTGTGTGTGTGTGTGTGTGTGTGTGTGTGTGTGTGTGTGTGTGTGTGTGTGTGTTTATTTTGGTTGCCAGCGGGTGTCCCTGCCTCGTCGTGTGTCCAGGTTGTATCCAGCGTACGGTCTATACCTGTACGGGGAGGGGATCTATGCCCAGGAGACCCGAGCTCTCAAACTGACGGGGGCTCCTGTCCTCTTCCTGCCTGGAAACGCTGGCAGTTACAAGCAAGGTACAGACATTGGTAGAAAATCTAGTCAATTGTTTTACTTAAACCAGTGGTTCTCAACCTGTGGGTCGGGACCCGGTCCCCAAATGATTTTGGTGGGTCCCCAGATGATTAGCTTAATGAGCCTCATTGTTTTCGCACTCAACAGTAAACAAACCAACATAAAGTTTAAGTGTATAGACTATAGAGGATATCTACACATTTCTTAAGTGACAGTTTAAGGACTTTTTAATTCCTCTAAAATGACAAATTAAACATTGGCCAAATTGTCAAATATTAGAGGCAGAAATTGTGAAAATAGCCGATCTACATGCTCACGGCGTTGTGAGCATGTAGATCTGCTATTGTCACCGTGTTATACGAAGGTAATGTCTCAACTCTTAGTGCTCGTCAGGATTGGGGGGGGGGGGTCCCCAGTTAAAATATGATTATATTGGGGGTTGCGGCCTGAAAACATTGAGAACCACTGACTTAAACGGCTGCTGACAAAAAAACAGCTCTTTTATTTGCTATTATTTTGATGATGTCATTGTGGGAATGCGCAATAAGCCAATCAAATTCATTTGCTGTACTTACTGTACATTCTCTAAATTTCTCCCCTCACCCACAGCTCGCACCCAACTTCTTCGCACTAAACTAGGAAGTGACTCTACACGAAAATGTATTTTGTATATAAAAAATATATTTCCACACTAATCTCATTGATACATCAACATCGTTCATGTGAATATGTTTGTTTATGCTTATTTATTGAAATGGCGAAAACTAAAATTAGTGACTTGACTTTCCCTGGCTATCAGCTCTCAGAACGGGCAGAGATGGGAGACAGGGTTGCGTGCGTGCGCGCGTGCGTGCGTGCGTGCGTGTGTGTGTGTGTGTTTGTTTCAGCGGGGCTCAGGGAGCTGGAGGAGGAGACGTACAGTAGGCCTACATACAGCAGTACATACAGCACGTAACGTCACATGCCGTTTCAAACTGTTTTCAGAGAGACCACGTGACTTACTGTATCATACATGATCATTTCGGCCCGTGTCATAAGTAAAAGTATCAACACTGCAATGTAGAAATACTCTGTGACAAGTAAAAGTACATACATATTGGCATCAAAATGTAGAATGTAGTTCTGACTTTCTTTCTATCGATTACTCAGTTACTCACCCATGGAGACTTGAGTTCAATCATATTTTTTACACATTGTGAGCTTGTAGATCGGCTATTTTGAAATGGACAAAATGTATACAGGGCTGAAGTGGTTTATGTATGTTTTGTAATAATAATCAAAATATACAAAGTAACTAGCAACTATAGTTTTCAAATAATAGTAGTGGAGTAAAAGTACAATATTTGCCTCTGAGATGTAGCGGAGGACTGAAATTTGGAAATACTCCAGTAAAGTAAAATTACCTCAAAATTGTAAATGCACTTAGTTACTCTAAGATTAGTGGGACTCAAATGACCACCAGAGTCCCAGGACTCACTTCATTGACGCCATCAAGGCCTGCCGGAATGCATTCATGATGACAAAATCAACTCTAAATTTAGTAAAATCTTGACTAAAACTAAATGTCATTTTATTGAAAAGACTATGACTAAAACTAAATCAAAATGTGTTGTCAAAATTAGCACTACGCTCCAAGGCAGAGAGGATCAGGAACCTTGCCAGGGATTTCTTACAGTCAACTAAATTAAGACAAAGTGAAGTCATTCATTGCCTTCTCTATAAGCACCCACATGACTCAATGAAGTTGAATGATTTTTTATTTATTTCTGTGTTATGCATCTTTGACCGTCACACAGAGGAAATCTGTTTTTGTAAATCTGGTGTTGAGTGAATAGTTAGCAAAAGCCTGACAAATGCTGGTCTCTAAATTTGATGCTATTTTGATGCTATGATGTCCAAAAATAATATTGGACAACACGCCACACGGATGTCTGCTTGTTGAGCAGAGGGGGCACTACTCGAATGTTACTTTCACTAAGGCTATATCTGGTAAGTAGACTATTCATGAATGACTAAGTTGTAGCAGACAGTGCTTGAATTGAGACCAGTGTTAATTTTGTAAGCAAGAATCTAAATTAACACTAAATTGGGCTGTACAAGTTCTGCTGACTTTTGGCCGCCTGAGAGTACCATTATTACTTATAATTATCTACAGTACCACTAGTACGGATGCCCCCCGAACGCCTTCCTAGGAAGGTCCTCGATGCACGTCCCACTGGGAGGAGAACCTGTGTCAGACCAAAGACCAGATGGAAGGAGTATATCTCCAAACTGGCTTGAGAACTTCTCGGTATACTCCCTGAGGGAGTGGAGGAAGTTGCTCTGGAAGTTGCTCTGGAAGTCTCAGTTGGAACTGTTACCCCCGCGACCCAATTCCGGATAAGCATTCATGGGCAACTTTTATTTCACAGGCACTCTCTTTGTGTATTGTGTCATTTTGGAATTATTCATAGATGTCTGTATAGTTTCCATAAACAAGCGCGCCTCTGTTGTCTGCTGACAATGACTCTGTGTTCAGCCTGGTGTCATAGATCAACAGTCTTTGACTGGAAGAGGCAGCCTTAGTAAACAGAGTAAACAATGTAATGCTGTTTTGGAGTTACATTTTTGGCTTAAACTCGAGGACAATAGCATCCCCAATGTGCATATGAAAGAGAGGGAGAGAAAATGGAGCGAGAGGAGGAACTGAAATCAAATACTTACTTACTTAATCCTCTTCGTGCTAGGTAGCACATAAGTTTACTGTCAATATTCCAGGATGACCTCCCACTTGGGTAATGACGCCCCCTGGCGATCATTCAGAGAAACTACTTCAGCTCCCGTACTAACGTAGGTAGGAAGGGCCTGTCACTCAAACCGGAGTGACCCGCCTCCAGGCTATATAAGCCCCCGGAGGCGGAAGTAACATCCTCTTTTCACTCTCTGCGATATCACATTCAGATAAGTTGAAACTCAGCCTTTGTATTATTATTCTTCGCGCATTAGCCTAAAGCGGTGGCATTGGAGTCGCCCACCGGCGAGTGTTGAATTAACCCGTACTTAAGAATACTTATTCTTGTCCCGTCCTAAAACGACGGTTATTTCCTTCTATAACAAAGGATTATTACTGCTTGTTCAGGCCTCCGCCGAAGCAAGCGTGGCATAGCATTAGCCGTTAGCTTGTTAGCTCGTCTGCTATTTGTTAACGTTAGCTACACTGCTTACCGCTTGTTCAGGCCCTGCCCGAATCAAGCGTGGCCTAGCCTTAGCCGTTAGCTTGTTAGCTCGTCTGCTTCTTGTTAACTCTATCTACAGTGCTTCGCCATGGATCCTCTGGCCTTCCTGCCGAGGCAATGTCAAGGCTGTCCAGGACTCATCGACGGACAGGATCTTCACCCTCTCTGTGTCGGCTGCATGGGCGTTGCACACGCCTTCTCTGCACTGAGTCCTCAGGGGAGAGCAGGACCTTTCTGTGACTTCTGCGTGGCCTACGACCACGATGTACTGGTACACCGGTTCTACCTAGCCAGGGCAGGCCTCGGGGCCTGCGCTCCACCAGGTGGGTCCACTGCTCTCAACCCCACAGCCCAGTCTTTCCTTCCCCAGGCGGCCCGCACCGTTGGTCAAGGTGCGGCACTGCCTTCCGGAGATCCGTTTGGCAAACAGCGCGCCATTCCAAGTCAAGATGGCGCCGTGCTACATGAGACACCGCCTGCCGCGCAACCGACCGCAGCTAGCTCCACTGTCACTGGAGCTGGCGGGTCTGGTGAAGTCGCCGCTAAGAAGGCGACCAAGAAGGCTAACATCCCTCCGGTAGCCTTTTCCCCTTCGGGCGCGGTGCCCAAAAAGAAACGCTCGGATGTGACCGTCGGGGACGTTCCCCTCGACGTGAGCATCACCAAAACAGTCCAGACTTTCAGGCGAGAGTCGGACCTGAGCTCCTGTCAGAGCGAGGGTTCTGGTTCTGAATACTCTGGATACACGGCCGAGGAGGAGGAGGACTCCGTCGAGAACGATGGTTCTCGACTCACGGTCACAGTGAAAGGTAATGCCCCTGCGGCTCCAGCACGTCAACTGGACGCCGCAGGGAGCTCCCAGTCCTCCTCAGGCACCACTGCCCCTCCACCCGTCAGTCAAGCGGGTGAAGCGGGAGCAGAGGACGTCGATTCTGCAGCAGAAATGCTGGATCATCTCACGGTCTACATGAGAGCTCTTGCCAGAGTTGGAGAGGAGTTGCCACCTCCTCTCCCCTCTGAAGAGGCCGAGGATGATGACGAAATGCCCGGGCAGGAGCCTTCGGTTCCCGCCCCGTATGTCCTCTCCAGGCTGCCGCTGGTGAAAGGTTTCACCAAGGCCCTCCATTCCTCATGGAAGACACACAAAGACCCCAGGAAGCTGCCTTTTTCTGTGTTGGATTTGGTGGGCGGTGCGGAGGCAGGCATGTCCACCTGCCCTAACCTGGACCACCTGTTGGCACAATCTTTTCTGGGTTCCGTCAGACCCCAGTACAAGGATGTAGGCACGGCTAAAAACGGGCCGTTTGTCGGCCCCGTCGGCACCAACCCGCCGGGGTTCACTGTCCTGGAGGACAAGCTGCAGTCGGACAGGGCTCGTAACGCCTACCGGTCCGCTGCTCTGGCCGCTAAGGACCTGAATCTAATCCAGCTCTTGCTCGCTTCCACCAAGGACCTGGTCAAAGGTCTGCCCACGGGGGAGCACACAGCTGAACTGAACACTTTATTTGACATCATGCTGAAGGTCAATTGGCATGCGGTTAAGTGGATGGGCAGGTCCATGGACTACAACCTCCAGTCTGAGAGAGCCCGCTGGCTCGACTATGTCGACCTCGAGCCTAAGAGGGACGTGGGCGAGAAGCCTCTAGGTCCTCGCGGGGAGATGTACAAGTCTCTCATTAACATGGAGAACAGTCCCACCACCCTCATGGGTGGGGGCTTGGAGCTGCTGCAGGGTAGAGTTACCTTCTTCAAGGCGGCTAAGGACATCGTCGAGTCCACCACAGTGCCACAGGAAGAACCGCAGCAAGCTAGGAGGGCGTCCCGCTCCTCCCGCGTCAAGGAAAGGGGCCGCTCTGCTTCTTTTAAGAAGCACTCGTCTTCCTCCAGGGGAGCCTCTGCAGCCAGGGCGCCTGACAGGCCCCGCAGCAAGGTGGTGGTTCCCGAGCGCGCTCAGCCGCGCCGCCCGTCCAAGGATGGCAGGCAGCAGTCTTCCTACCGCGGTGGCCGCGGTAGGGGACAGCGCAAATGACACTCAGAAGAGGGGGATTGTGCTGGGGCGGGGGTCCGAGGTGTCTCTCGGTCCCCCTCCCCCCAAACGAGGGCGTTTTTCGGTACCCCGTGTAGGGGAAATGAAAATGTTGATTTTGATGCCTCCTGTGTCGACAATAAATATGTTGAAAGAGCAAAGTCTGTCTCTGTCCAACTCTCTCGCACTAGCACAGACGACCCCATCGTGCATGCCTCCTGTAGTAATGATGAAGTCCTGTCAGGACTCGATAATCAATCGCAGGTTTTATCAGCAACCAGTAATGTTATTGTCAAACAATTATGTGGTTCCTCAAGCGCGCGAGTGGGATATCCCTCGCGTCGACAATATGACTCCTTTATGCATGCCTCCTGTAAGAATGATGGAGTCCCGTCAGGACTCTTTAATCAGTCACAGGTTTTATCAGCAACCAGTAATGTTAACGTCAAACAATTATGTGGTTCCTCATGCGCGCGAGTGGATTTTCCCTCGCGTGAGCGATGCTATGAATTTAACCTTGAGTCAGAAATTCTGTCGGCCTACTATGAGCCCGGGTCAAGGGACAAGCATAAAGGCCTTAGAGCAGGTATTAAACGTAAAAGTTCCTCTCCTGTCAGGAGAGAATGCTTTATAATAATAATAATAATAATGAATTGCATTTTTATAGCGCTTTTCTAAGCAAGTTGCGAACTCAAAGCGCTTACAATGGTCCATTCATTCATACATTGGGAGGTGAAGCGGCGAACAGTCAACGCCAGCGTCCTCACTTCCCACATTCACACACCAATGGTGGCAACTGTCAAGCTAACACCATTGGAGGCAACGCAGGGTTCAGTGTCTTGCCCAAGGACACTTCGACATGTAGACAGGAGTAGCTGGGATGTGAACCGCCGACCCACGGATCATTGGCCACCCCACTCTACTTCCTGAGCCACAGCCGCCCCCGCTTTAGTTGTGGGCGAGTCTGTTTATCAGGCGAATCGCTTTGCTCTTCCTGTTGCTCTATCGAGCGAAAACCGAACGCTTCCGGTTTCACCGGATACGGATTCGCTAGCTCCCCGCTTCCGGTCCGGCCGCAAAAAAGCTCTGCTAGTCAAGCGGTACAATCAGAAGGTGTTCCCGCCTTGCGGCCTATTGAACCCCTGCGCTCCGCATCCGGGTGTTCCGGATACGGATACGCAGGTTCCCCACTTCCGGTCCCGCCGCAAAATAGCTCCGCTAGTCAAGCGGTACAACCAGAAGGTGTTTCCGCCATGCGGCCTATTGAACCCTTGCGCTCCGCATCCGGTCGTTCCGGATACGGATACGCAGGTTCCCCACTTCCGGTCCGGCCGCCAAAAAGCTCCGCCGTCACGGAAGCACAGTGGTGGGGTTTCTCTCGCTCAAAACACGCTAGCACGCTGCGCGCGCCAGTGGAAGTTATGCAACCCGAGCCATTGGGTATTTCGAACGATAACCAGGGGTTACAGGTTACAGTTCGCAGACATACCCCCGCTTTCGAGCAGGGTTATTCATACCAGGGCGCGTGGTTTAAAAGCAAATCTTTTGAGAGAAGAGATCAGCTCCTTGCTAAGCAAGGGTGCTATAGTGGAGCTGGACAGGACCCAATCCCGCATGGGATTTTGGAGCCGTTATTTCCTGGTGCCCAAAAAGGGGGGGGGGGCTACGTCCCATCCTGGACCTAAAGGCACTAAACGTGTACCTGAAGAAATACGTTTTCAGGATGCTAACTGTACCCACCATGTTACGGTCGGTCAGGCAAGGGGATTTCCACTGTTCAGTGGATCTGAAGGATGCTTATCAGCACGTCCAGATTTATCCCCCACACAGGAAATTCCTACGGTTCGCCTTCGAGGGTCGCCTGTACGAGTACACAGTACTCCCTTTCGGTCTGTCACTGAGCCCGAGGGTTTTCGTGAAAGTGACCGAAGCAGCCATCGCCCCGCTGAGACAGCAGGGCGTCAGGTTGGCGACGTACATCGACGATTGGATGATTTCAGCGAGCTCCGCCCACGAAGTGGCGCGTCACACACAAGTGGTTTTGGCTCACCTGAAGGCCTTAGGTTTCATAGTCAACCACGGCAAGAGCATGCTGACTCCAGCAAGTCGTCTTACATTCATTGGGGTCCTTCTGGATTCATCCGACATGTCGGCCCGTCTCTCAGAGGAGAGGGTGGACAGGTTTCGGGAATGTATCGACTCCTTTCAAGTGGGCCAGGAGGTCACTTACAGGAGTTGCATGGTACTGACGGGAATGATGGCTTCCGCAGTACATCTGTTGCGTTTGGGCAGGTTTCATATGAGACCTTTTCAAAGATGGATGTTATCCCTCGGGATCCCGCCCTCCTTGAAGTACAAGAAGGTTACGGTTTCCCCTTCCTGCGCGATCGCCCTGTCTCCGTGGCTGGTGGAGGGGTTCCTCACCAGCGGGGTCTCGATTGGCGAGGTGGTTTCCCGCAAGTCGATCACGACAGACGCCAGTGTCAGTGGATGGGGAGCCACTTTCGAGGGGCGCACAGCGCAGGGGCTTTGGCCTCTGGAGATGAGGGGTCGTCACATCAACTATTTGGAGTTGATGGCTATACTCCTGGCGCTCAAGCATTTCGAGCCTTGGATTTTGCATTGTCACGTCCTGGTCAGGACAGACAATACGACGGCCATGTTTTATGTCAACAAACAGGGGGGCCTGTCGTCGTTGCCACTGGACCGTCTGGCTCGAGAATTGACGGTTTGGTGCTTGTCGCGCCTCAAGTCGATCAGGGCCTTACACGTCCCAGGTCTCCTCAACAGCGGAGCAGATCTCCTGTCCAGGGGAGGGTCTCGCTACGAGGATTGGTCTCTCCACCCCAGGGTGGCGAACCAGATTTTTCGCAAGTTCGGTCAGCCAGTGGCGGACCTGTTTGCGTCAGCGGAGAATACGAAGTGTCCGTTGTTCTTCGCGGTGAAGGGCAGTCCTCCCTTGGGGTTGGACGCCTTAGCGCACACGTGGCCGAGAGGTCTACTGTACGCGTTTCCCCCCTTCGACTTAATCCGACCCACTCTGGAGAGAGTCAGGAGGTTCGGTCTGGAGATGCTCCTGGTGGCTCCCTACAAGGGCACGTGGAGGTCGGCGATCGCCCCTCTCCTTTGCGAACCGGGTTGGCAGCTGCCTCAGTGCAGAGATCTGTTGAGTCAGGCCAGGGGGGAGATCTTCCACCAAGACCTGCAGGTCCTAGACCTGTGGGTTTGGCACGTGAAAGGTTAAACCTGCTGGCAGCTGGTTTTTCTTCTGAAGTGGTGGCTACCATTCAGAGTGCTAAGGCGCCTTCTACGAGGGCGTCTTATGATGGAAGGTGGAATGCCTTTGAGGACTGGTGTGAGTCGCGTGTTCCACCGGTGGTGGCCCATGTGGCGTCAGCCCAGGAGATTCTGGAATTTATGCAGGACCGCTTGAGAAGTGGTCTTGCATTTTCTACCCTTAGGGGGTATTTGGCGGCTATTAATGCCTGTCACCTGGGGGTGGCGGGCAAGGCACCTTCTAAAGTCCCGGAGGTCCTCAAGTTCATGCAAGGAGTTGAACGTTTGAGGCCGGTGACTAGGTCTTTGTTCCCAGTTTGGGATCTGCAGGTGGTTCTAGGGGGCCTATGTCGGGCTCCCTTTGAGCCGCTTGTAGGGATGCCTTTGAAACTTTTGAGTTTCAAGACGGCTCTTTTGCTGGCTTTGGCCACGGCTAAAAGAGTTGGTGACCTGCAAGCTCTCTCGGTGTCTGCGGAGTGCATGCAGTTTATGAACAATGATCTCAAGGTGTTGCTCAAGCCTCATCTTAAGTTTGTTCCTAAGAACATGGTGGTTCCTAAGGAGCCTGTTGTTCTTCTGGCTTTTCATCCTCCTCCGTTTGTCTCGGTGGAGGATGAACGGCTGAATTGCCTTTGTCCTGTCAGGGCATTGAAGGCCTACTGTGACAGGACTGCTGGTTCTAGAGCTTCTTCTCAGCTCTTCGTGGAAATGGGCAATGTTCTTGTCAGAAAGCCGGTGTCTAGACCCACTCTTTCGAGGTGGATTGTGGATGCTATTAGGCTGGCTTACTCTAGTGCGGGTGTGGAAGTGCCGGCGGCACTTAAAGCCCATAGCACTAGAGGTGTGGCTACTTCGTGGGCACTGGCAAAGGGAGTCTCCGTTCAGGAGATTTGTGTTTCGGCGAATTGGTCTTCGCCTTCTACCTTTGCAGCCTACTATCACCTGGATATCGAATCCTCTTCGCTAGCGCATTCGGTTCTGGGTGCAGTTGCCTCCTCTACGTCATAGAGGAGTCGGATCTTCCCCTCCCACAGGTGGGCATGTAGCCACCTGGGGTATTTTGGGGGGGACCCTGTGTTTTCCTTATATAGTGTGTCTTACTTATAAGGCGGACTTGTCCTTTTCATTTAGTTGAATGAGGCGGACTTCGGTCTGTCAGGGTCTCTCCTTATTTTCTCATGCCTTCACACCCAGGTCCGGTGGGCCTGGGACCTTCTGGGTGATGGGTCACGCCCGTTTGGGCTGTGCTCACCCGTATGAGGGGGGTGTGGGGGTATGAGAGTAGGTTGTGGCTTAGAGGGGAGTTTAAGAATCCCAAGTGGGAGGTCATCCTGGAATATTGACAGTAAACGGTAGGTTCCGTACGGAACCATTGTTTACTTAGATATGGAAGGATGACCTCCCACGTAATGCCCCTCTGTTTCACTGAATGTGGCAGAGAGTGGTATTAAGAGGATGTTACTTCCGCCTCCGGGGGCTTATATAGCCTGGAGGCGGGTCACTCCGGTTTGAGTGACAGGCCCTTCCTACCTACGTTAGTACGGGAGCTGAAGTAGTTTCTCTGAATGATCGCCAGGGGGCGTCATTACCCAAGTGGGAGGTCATCCTTCCATATCTAAGTAAACAATGGTTCCTTACGGAACCTACCGGTCTTCACCAACGAACGCCAATGCTGTCTGTCTTCTGCCAAATGTTGTACTTGGCCCCAGGTCCGCCCGAGCTCTTTCTCCACAGATCTTCTCCATGTCTCCTTGGGTCTTTTTCTCTTCCCCGCGGTGGTGTCCATCTCATGGCTACCCTTGGGATGGCACTATGAATGTCCAATCCACATCCATCTTCTGAACTTGATGACACTTGACAGTGGGGTCAGGCCTGTTCTCCTGTAGAGGTCTTCATTTGAGACTGTCGTGGGCCAGAATATCCTCAGTATTCTCCTATGGCATTTTCTTTGGAATACATGCAGCTTGTGACTGAAATCAAATAACCAATAATAATCGATTTCAGGGTTTCTGATCAGCCATCCATCTTCAACCGCTTATCCGGAATCGGGTCACGGGGTTAACAGTTCCAACTGAGATTTCCAGAGTGATTCCTCTAGTTTAAAATGGGTTTAAATTGGAATAATCATTTTGTTTCTTTTGGTACTATTATAATCATGTGGTATGTTCATCTTTTATTTTAATTTGTAGCAGGAATTTGTGGGAATAATCTAATTGATTCGTATTATGTGGGGAACAAAAACATGCAACGCCAACCGGGACCAACCACCGGAACCACCCTTTTTATTTTTCTTGGCTAGGTTTAGAACGAATACAAGGCTTTCCTCCGTGGTGGAAAGCCTGGTGATGTGAGGTTAATCTGGAAAGTGAAATTACGTTATGATGCGTTTTTTTTGGCTCTATTTGACCACAACTGAGTTGGTTATAAAATGTTAGCATGCTTTCTTCTCTGAATAATAAACAGGAAACAGCGGCTAATGCCGAGCGAAGTCCTGCGTCACGTTGAGTCTGAGCCGCTCCTTACACCCAACCAGACCAAACTGTATTGAACTGACCATCATTGCCATCCTTATAAGGCCATGTTAATCTCTGGGGCAAAAACAAAAAGTTAATACTGGCACCAGTGGTTAAGGTTCCACCACCACACGCAGCGTGTGCGCACAGAAATGTCGTCCATGTGGCATTCCAACCTTTAGATTTTGAGATAACTTGTGTGCATGTTGCAAGTTGGAGGTCAGACACCAGTACATTTGCAGGGAGCAGTAGCATTACTGTAGACATGATTAGTTCCTCTGAAAAGTACCAGAGGAATTAAAGGGCCATTCACACTGAGAACTATGACTATATGTGTGTGTGTGTATACAATGATGAACAGTATAGTTATAGTTATCTTTATAGTTATAGTGCTCAGTGTGGATGGCACTTAATTAAGATAAGATATAGACAGGCAAGTAGACAGACATACACTTTCACTACGGGACAGACATACATTTAGGTGCCAGAAGGTGAAAGTGTATCAAGTGTATCTGCTAACTGGTATCGCTGATTCCTGAAGTCGTCCGTTCAGTCTGACCACATTCTTTGAAACAAAACTCTAGCCAGTCACCTCTTTGTCCTCTTTCCTGCCTCCTGCAGAGCCAAACCAATTGACTTCACTTATAACAATTCAGTAAAATATTTCAAAACATGTAAAACACACATGGGGGAAGGAAGGTGGCAGTACTACTGACCTGTTGGCAGTGTTCCCAAGAAACGTGGCACCGATTGGTCCAGTGGTTTGGAGATAATCTCTGGGCAAACACACACACACACACACACACACACACACACACACACACACACACACACACACACACACACACACACACACACCCTCTTTTACTTATTGATATGACTTAGTCAGAGGGAAATTTCATGATCATCAGTACAGTCTTTATTTTGTCGACTACCCTTTTCCACTGAAGAAAACTAAATAAAAACTAAGCTATGATGACTTAAACTAAGACAAAATATATTGACAATTTCGTCAACAAACAAACTAAACTAAAATGTTTGGGAGGGACTAGTGGAGATTGGAGAAGAGATCCAGTTGAACTCAAAGACAAGTCATTTTAAGTTTGCTTGCGCTCGGGTGTTGCGCTCTGAAAATAGCAGATCTACAAGCTCACAGCGCTTTGCGCTGCGACCCATTGTGAGCTTGTAGGTCGGCTATTTTCAGCACGCAATCAAGGGTAAAATCAGTCACATGATACCACTCATGATACCATGAAGGCCCGCAGAAGTAGATCTTTTTTTTTTTCTTCTTTTTTTTTACAAAATCAACTGTAGATTTAGTCGACTAAAAGGACAGAAATATGACAGTTATTTAGTCACAAGCTCTTGTTAATAACTTTCTTTGGTTAAATATTAAATCCATTAAAAAAAGTTAAATTAGCTCATCTACAAGCTCTCAACACGATGCATCCCATCTTTTCACTGTTTTTTTTTTGTGTCCTTTTCACGGTGATACAAGTTTTCTGCACCAAAGCAGCAGGAAATGGCCCAGTTAAAACTGAATGGGATGCCATTGATGTTGTTGTTGGTGTGTTGTCCCTTGCAGCGCGCTCCCTGGGCTCGGTGGCTCTCAGGAAGGCAGAGAACATGGAGGGAGGCGTGCACCTCAACGTCTTCACCGTGGACTTCAACGAGGAGCTGGTGGCGCTGTACGGAGGCAGTCTGCGGCGGCAGACACTCTTCCTGCACGAATGCATCAAGGCCATCCTCCGTCTGTACAAGGTCACAACCAGGGGCGTCACAAGGGGGGGGAAAGTGGGACTGAGTTACTAGGGCCCAAGGTGGAGGGGCCTTCATTATTTTATACTTTAGCTGTTGAAAAGTCGTGAAAATGCATGCAAATCTTTGAAAATATGTATTTTTTAAGCGAACATTTGTAACTCAAATTTTGCTTCTGGGGGGTCCCTGGAACGAAATATTTTGAGATGGGGGTCCGTGGCCAAATGCATATCATTTTCGGGGTCCTCCACATGAAAAAGTTTGAGCACCACTGACATAGAAACATGGGCTTTTCAAAAAACCTTAGAAGGATTTGAAATATTCAAAGACTTGCACAAATGTTCACGAATTTTCAAAAATGGCAGATCTACAAGCTCACAGCGCGGCACTCGTGTATATCTGCTATTTTTCAATATTTAAAGCACATGGGGGGCCCACAGTGAATCCTTGTACCCAGGGCCCAGAATTTGGGCCAGTGTTCCATTTGACAGTTTTCTTGAATAAAAATGTATTTAGTTTTTAGTATTTTAGTCATCGGAAATGTTTTAGTCTCGTTTTAGTCGACTAAATATGAGATTTTAGGTTACTAAATCTACAGTTGATTTTTTCTACGAAAGAAAAATAAATATTTTGGCAGGCATTTTTGACGTCGTAATACCCGATTTTACTCTTTGTTGCATGCTGAAAATAGCCGATCTAGAAGCTCACAACGTGTCACACTGCTGCGCGCTGTGAGCTTGTGAACTATTTTCAGGAGGCAACAACCGAGCGCAACCAAACGTAAAATGACTTTTAGTTCTCCACTAGTCCCTCCCTAACATTTTAGTTTTTATTTGTTGTCAAAATTGTCGATATATTTAGTCGTCATACTGTAGCTTAGTTTTTATTTTGTTTTCTTCAGTGAAAAAAGGTATTCTACGAACATAGCACTGGTCAGAAGAACTCACATGTCTGCTACTGGCCAGCTTAGGGGTAACTCCAAGATGGAATGATGCTTTATTGAAGGGTTATTTATTTTATTCATTTTCGGAGAGAAAGTATGGAATAAAAAGTGTGGCATAAAAATCCAACATGCCGCTTTAAATGGTAGCAGGTCAGGTTAAATAAAGCAACAGTTCTATTCTCATGTGTTCATGAGCATGTTGCCTTATTTCAGGGATGTGCTTCCAGTGCCAGGTGCTTTAAAAGATGATCCTGGGGAGGGAATTTGGTTGCCAATGGCAGCACAGCAGTAAGAAAGAAACTGTACAGATACATAAAAGATACTACCAGTAAGACGCCCTAAGGATGAGAGGAGGTTGCGCACTTGGGTGCATGGACATGGGCACTTTGGCATGTATACCCTTCTGCTGAGCTGGTCGAGTCATCACTGTGATTTCAGAACAGGTCAGCCATATCCATATATGGAGTCTGTGGTCAGATGTAGAGGTAATGACCACTGACCAGCTCCTTATATGGAGATCTAGGTGATGATCCAGTCATCTCCATGTATGGATATCCAGGGTTTGATGAGGTCAGCTGTCTTGATTTGCAAATGAATTCTGTCTGGCCAGTTTAAGAAACACAGGATATGTTATGTAGTGTCCATATATGAACATTGCCAAATATGGGCTTAATATAATGTGCATTCCCAGATATGGGCTTATTATTGATGACATCATATATGGCCATACAAGGACGGAATTAATTTGCAAGTGTGACTCATGTTACGCAACCACGCTGCAGACTGACACAATGGGTCCATATGGACATTCCCAGATATGGGTTTATATTGATGAACATAAAAGAGATTCTGTTGTATGGGCATTCTCAGATATGGGCTTAATATCGATGGGCATAAAATGGATTCTATTAGTGTGGTTGCCCTAACAGGGCATCATCTGGGAATCAGATGTAGAGGTCAGCTCCATATACAGTATGGAGATCTAGGTGATGATCCAGTCGTCTCCATGTATGGATATCCAGGTGATGATGGTCAGCTGTCTTGACAGTCAACAATGTGATGTCAGAACAGGTCAGCTATAGACATTGAGGCGTTACGGACCAAGCTGTGTAACAATAACCTTTACGTGTTCAGTATGTGCTGTTAATAACGAGACGTGAAAGAATCATTTCCAACGTTTGCTTTCATCAATGACTTAACGTCCTCTCCCTCGTTCCATCCCCCCATCAGGACGTGGAGTCGCCCCCTCGTGACGTGGTGCTGGTGGGTCACTCCATGGGAGGGGTGGTGGCCCGCGCTCTGTTCACCCTGCCCCGCTTCAGTCCTCGCCTGGTCAGCCTCATCATCACCCAGGCCTCTCCTCACCTGGCCCCGGTGCTGGCCCTCGACACCTACCTGCTGGGTAGGAACCATACAATACAGCAGGGCTCTTCAAAGTTTTTCAGCCCAAGGACCCCCTTAACTGAGAGAGAGAGAGAGAGAGAGAGATGAAAATTTAAAAAATGTCATAGATTTCATAGACTTGTTTGACAGCACTGTCATCAGTGTTTAGATTGGATTTTCAGAAATATAAGCACTTGAACTGTAAATGAACTTAATTGACCTTTGGCTTTGTACTTGGTCTGCTTTTTCTCCCGTCTAGACCAGACCTTTTTTTATGTTCCCCTCAGAATAAGGATGCAATGGTTAATGTACCAAAACATTTACAAAAAAAAATAAAAAAAATAACATCCTATCACACATTTTGCGGCCCCCCCTGTAGAAACTCTTGTGGACCCCCTCTGGGTTCCGGACCCTCTCTTGAAGACCCCTGCAATAGTGTTGTACAGTATACAGTACATACACATTGTGAAGAAAGCCAGAGTACAGTACAGTAGTCCAGGGGCATGGGTCTGCCCACCACTGTGTTGACTGTAGCTTTGAATCTTCTGTAGTGCATCTCACTTGGCCGTGGGTTGCAAAGAACACAATTGGCTGTGGAAGGGAAGCCTGTAAATCCACATTATGTATATACATTTAGTAGGGGTGTAACGATACATTTGAACAACGATACGTTACGTATCACGATACATGGTTGACGATACGATACATATTATTATGGATATAAATAAGTAAACACAGTGATTCTCTATCAAATACATGGACATTATAGTACAATACATATGGACAAATCCGCAACTTGACATGAACACAGAGATTACACACATTTATCGATAGACCAAAGAGTAGCTATATGGAAAGACATTTGTTGACATTAACCGTGATGCATGACTAATTTGCATTATTTAAATGATGACGTTTGGAGGATTCCCCCTCATTCCCCTGGTAACGCTAAGAACTTTGGCTAATTGTCTGCATGGATGTTGACTTACCGAAAGGGTGCATAAAGCGCTCTGCTTGAGCCCTCATTGAATTTCAAATGGGACAGCCCTAAAGCCCTCGTGGACTTTGCGTGGATGCACGCCTAAGTCAGTGAGTCTGTAAGGGGGCGGATTTGGGATTGGGCCACAGTGTGTTCCTCACATGTGTTACGCTCTCCTAGCGAAACTCCTCACTGGACATAATTTGAGTAGAAATTTGACATAATTCAAAATAGTGTTAATAATAATAATAATAATTTTATCATCTAATCAGGCTTTTGTGACCAACCTGGACAGACAGTCAAATTGCTTGATTCGGTATTTAGATATTTAATAATCATTTTGTCAGACACGCTCCCTTCCTATACAAACCCATTGTAACTTCAAACTCTATTTTAACCATGATAGATTCATTGAAAACACCTGTTCTTTTTTTTCTGGTGACTGACTCCTGACGCCCTCCTAATACGTGAGCTGGCTGTGTTTCTTTTTATAACCTTTTTCATTTATTTCTTATCCTTTGTTTTTTGTTCTTTGACAGACTTCTACTCGGCAGTGAGACAGAGGTGGGTGGGTCACACGGAGGACCTGCGCGGTGTCACCGTCCTGTCTGTGGGAGGCGGTTACCGTGACTACCAGGTGCGCTCTGGCCTCACGTCCCTGCCCTGTCCCCCGGGAGACCCCAGCAAGCTGGCGCTGGTGGTAAGGATCACTTCACCACACGTTGTAATGAAGAGTTGAAGTTCTCCGACTGTCAGCAATTGAAGCCTTGTAAAATCATGTCATACGCATACAGTAGGATTTTATTCACAGGAAATATTTTCAGAACGTCTCCCTTTGTTTGTCTTTTTTTTTTTATCAAGGCTACTGCAGTTCCCAGGTCATGGGTCTCCACTGACCATCTCTCCATTGTTTGGTAAAACAAAATATCTTTTACGCAAGTTATTACATTTAACCAACTGTTTACATATATTACATATATTATGTGTGTGTGTGTGTGTGTGTGTGTGCACGTGTGCATGTGTTTTCCAGGTGCAAAGAGCTTGTTCTTGCCACTGTCAGAGCTTTCTTCGACCTCATTGAACCCGATACAGGACAGGTGACAATGACACGTGGCTCCTCATGCCTCCTAAATAGGGATGGGACGATATATAAATGTCATGTTGAGATTATTGTGACCAAAACAATTACGATTTACGATATTATCGCGATAATCAAAATGTCCCCAACATCCATTATCCTGGGAGGAACATTTGCCAAAAAAATAGCAGATCACAATGCGTTGCGACCCGTTTTGAGCTTGTAGATAGGCTATTTTTTGGGCAGATTTGGAAGAGAATGAAACAAAGTCTATCGAGTACATTATTTCCAGGTATATTATATCCCCAAAATGATGTGTATTTGACCACGGACCCACAAATGTTTGCTTAAAAAATACACATTTTCATGACTTTTAAAAAATCTAAAGCTCACAGCACGGCACTCAGTGCCGCGCTGTGAGCTTGTATGTCTGCTATTTTTCAATAGCTAAAGTATAAAATAATTAAAGCCCCTCCCTCTACCGTGGGCCCTGGTAACTCAGTCCCACTTTTCCCCCCCTTGTGACGCCCCTGGGTACAGGTACAGTATATTTATGGATATTGATCAGTGTATCATGCTCAGTTCTCAGTGGACCCAGAGAGGAGGAGGTCCGTTCTGAAGCATCACTTCATCAGGCACCCTGTCAGGATGCCGGGGGAACCTCCAGAGACCACCATCTCTTTCTCAGGTCGGTCCCTTTTTTATAGGAGCATATATCCTTGTCGGGTGAAAAAAATGTATGTCAAAAACCTTCCTTTTTTTCTATTTTTTAACTATTTTAAAGCTATACTGTGTAAGTTGCTCACCTAGAGGTCAGTAGCTCTATAGCAAACCGCGGTCGCGTCCGCGTCTTTCGGCCGTTTTTCGCCGCGGACCGGGCCTCACACCCCCGCGTCTGCCTCCACCTCGCCGAGATCTATCTTTAGAGGGGTCTCTGGTTCCTGTGCGTTCAGGCATTCCGGAGAAACGGACTCCTTCACCCGAGTAAATGCTGTTATGTTGAGGCAAGCTACACGGGCGCCTACAAATATGGCCGCCGTATTGTGATAGCGACCCCACTTCAAGATGCGCTGTGATTGGCTGGCAGTGTATAACCCTCGCTGTGATTGGCCGGTAGTGTATGATGACGTAATTTTGCCGGGAAATCCCGCCCCTGTCACGGCTAAGTAGAAAACATATAAAGAGAAGGCTTCAGAAGCTGAAAATAACGGAGTGGGTGTTCTAAAAGCGATTAGGACAATTTTAAGATTTGTTTTATAAAAAATTTAGTTTTAGTCACATTTTAGTCATCTCGACTAAAGTCAATCATTGGATCAATGGAACGAACGTAGGATACAGTTTAAAGTCCTATGAAAAACGTCACTATACCAATGACGAGATTTGACAGGCTGTTTTAAAAAGCCCTCAGCACCAATGATGAGATTTTACAGATTGACACTAGAGGGCCCAATAGATCCCACCACTCACACCTTTCTCCCCCAACATGTTCCATCCAGATTCTCCTGAAGCTTGGAGTGAAGTGAACACACTGCGTCTGGCTTACAGCACACCAAAGGTACTTCTCCCCGGCCCTTACTGTATCAAGAACATGGATGATAATCATTCTTGGTGTTTCTTGGGCTGTGTCCGAAATGCGGAACACGTTCCCTACTCCCTAACCCTAAATGAGGGATCCAGATGTAGTGTACTACAGTAGTGAACAAATCAGCGCATTTCGGACACTACCCCGTCGCCATCTGGTTGCGTCATCGCTGTCGCACAATTAAAACACTCTAGCGCTGGCTTTTGGAGCAATAAATAATAGCCGATCTACAAGCTCTCAACAGGGGGCGAAGCGACGCGTTGTGAGCTTGTACATCAACTCCCCAATGTGGATTGGAAATAACATACCAACATGTTGCGTTGTTATTATGAGAAATAGGCCAAATATAATTATGTTTTTATTCATCACAATTCAATAAAATAATGTTAAAAAATTTATAGGCCTATATATATTTTTTAAATTGTATTCATTCATTGATTCACCAATGAATGAATACAATTTAAAAAATATATATAGGCCTAATGTTTATGCCACATTCATTTGTCTCACATGCAGACATACACCCATGTTTGTGATAAAATAGGTTATTCTTGCTAATTTAAATACCGTAACATTATTTTATCATGATTATTATCAGCTGTGGAAGGTTGGGAAGAAAAGATCGAAAAACAAAAGCCTCCAGCGTCTATTCTCGTATATTCTCTTCATAAACAACTTTAGAGCTGTTTTCATCATTAAATGATGAAAAGCAAATTTTGTTCTCTGGTGACAATGCTGTGGACAGTTGTTTTCTTTAGCCGGTGGTTCTGCTACGAGCGGTTCTGTTGCGTTTGCTCAGCAACAGGTGGCTACTCCTCCTGCCCAGAGACGCAGAGACGAACCTGCAGTGTGCGTGTGCGCGTGCACACCGCATGTGCGTGCTCAAAGCGCGAGACAGCGGCCCCAGCGCAGTGCATTGTGGGGCGGCAGGGCTTGAATAGCGCTTGAATAGTGACCATCGAATGCTCACTACAAATCCAAATGCATTGTGGGATACTTCAGTACACTATATTAGGGTACAAAAATGCTCACTATACATTCGGACACTAGTTCAAAATGGCGGAGCCCCCTTTTAGTACACTACATTAGAGAATAGGGTGGATTTCGGACGCAGCCTAAGAGTGAAAATATGGTCTTATAAACGAGCACTGGGCAAGAATCCAAAACATCTGTATCTTGGCTGTTCACAGGAAGGACAGGTCAAGTACTTCCTGTTTGCACTGTCTAGTCGAAGGAAAGCTTACAGTCACTTCTACTGCCGCAGCAACAACCTGGTGAGACTCGAGCTTCCATCTGACCATACAGTACATGTTAATACAGAAACATATTCATAATTTACTTTGATATAAAAGAAGTGGAACCAACTGTATTAAAGGAATAAACTGTATTAAGAATATAAATAAGGAGAGTATGCTGAATTAGTTGAATTATGTAGCCTGATTTCAGACTCGGCTGAAGCTTGAGTCTGACATTGTGCCCTGTTTGAGCGATTTCTGGAGGGGAGGGACTTTATGCTGAATTTGGGAATTGTCGTAATGACTAAATTAGGACAATTCGGGGAGAATAATTGCCAGAGTAAATTGACAGGAATAG
Source organism: Nannobrachium achirus (assembly GCF_963921795.1). Lineage (NCBI taxonomy): Eukaryota > Metazoa > Chordata > Actinopteri > Myctophiformes > Myctophidae > Nannobrachium > Nannobrachium achirus. Next base: position 38,330,664 of record NC_137829.1, read on the forward strand.
ATTGTCAGTGTTAAATATTGACAGAGATGAGTTCACATGTGTGGTACAGAGTAAATTAAAATGATTATCAATCCCCCAACAGGAAATGACCAGCTGGGTTTATGGCTGCACGCAGAGGATTGGCTCTGTTTGGTAAGAAGCATTATGAATATTATGAATGTTTGGTAAAAATACGATTCATGAATGAATGTTTGGGTAGAAGCATTATTTACAGTATGTTATGAATGTGTTCACAGAGATGTTCTCCAAGGGGGTCAGGCGAAGAGCATGAATGATAATACAAAACAAAACAAACAAAACAAGCCACTTGGCTTAAGACTTTCCTTTAACCCATTTAGACCTAAGTCCGCCTGGAAAAAAGACTTAAAAACCTATGGCCGATTGGAAAAATACCCCTAAAACCTGAGATTTTATGGAAAACTTCACAGAGGTGTCAACGTCTACTAAAACATTTATTTCTCAGCCTCTGTAGCAGCTACATTTCAAAACTGTTTGATAGCTTACACCTTTGGCTTTCATGGGAAATTACTTGTCATGGTCCAGACCTTTATCATTCTTTTATAAAAAAATCTGCAAACTCAAATATTGTAATAAATCTTATAAAATGTCTAATAAAAAATACATTTCTCAGCCTATGTAGCACATAGAAACATAATTAGCAAATATTTGAGACCTTACACCATAGGCCTTACACCATAGGCCACCACTTTGACAAGAAACAACAATCCACCAGCCTTTATATTGAATATTTCAATTCTTGTTGTTCCACCAGCCTTTATATTGAATATTTCAATTCTTACGAGCACCCAGCTCAATATTGAAACTTCATCGCCCCTGCTTTACACCACACCAATCCACCAGATTTTATATTGACTGTGTCAATTCTTGTTTTTAGCTCCATTTAACGGTAAATCTAGCGAGCGACATTTGTCATTATTATTATATGTGCGTGCGCGTGTGTGTGTGCGCCTGTGTATGTGAATGAATGAACCATATCATCATAATCATTTTATAAGTGTTATTACCTCCAGATAGCTGTGAATCTGTTGTTCTGGAGTTTGGGGTTGACTCTGTGCTGCAAAGAGTCGGGTCTCTGAAACTAGCCGTGTCAAAGTGCGTCCGTGAAAAGTTATCCAGTCCTGATGAAATCCATGAAACACTTCTTCATCGTCGTCGTTGTTTTCAAACATATCACGTAACAATAACAATGCCAATTCCAGCGGGCCTGGTTTGCCTTCGCTCAACGCGTCTTCCATTTCGCCGCTATGAGTAGCTGCACTGGGATTCTCCGACAAATAAAGTTATGTAAAGGAAAAAAAAAAATCCCAGAATGCTTTGCGGTAGTCAGGGAAGCATACGTCATCGCCTCCTGATGCATTTCATTGGCCACGAGACCAGAAGAGGGTAAAAACTACAGGAAACGCATTTTGCGTTCCCGGTCTGAATGGATAAACAGCATTTTGCGTTCCCGGCCTGAAAGCTAGAAACGCATTTTGCGTTCCCGGTCTAAATGGGTTAAACCATTAAAACTGGTAAAGCATCTGTGTCATTTTAGCATATAGCTAAATATATTGAATACATCTATACAAAATGCTATGAATTATCTTAAATTTTGACTTTCCCTTTGGTGTGCCTTGAGCTCAAAAGGTGTAAACCAACGTTGTCTAATGTGTTTGCCATCACCAAAAAGCCATGATTTTCTCCTTTGCTTTCAAATGGTCCAGTGTGCATGCAGTGGATCTGTCTTTGGGAACAGAGCTCCTCCCAACATACAAGGTCTGTTTAGATTTTGCTTTTAAAAAGAGAAAACAGTATCACACTTGTTATCATCTTTAGCACTTCTGTTGTTCGAAATCAATCGCAGGGGAGTGTAACTTCACTTCCTCATGGTTATATATTTTCGGAGGGTGACACCAGCACCCAGCCAAGCATGAAATCACTTAGTTCTACTGGGTCTCTTCGCCATAACATTTTAGTCTAGTTTTTATTTGTTGATGACATTGACAGTATATTTAGTCCTAGTTTTACTCATCATAGCTTAGTTTTTTATGACGACGAACATTTTCCATCATAGTTTTAGTCTAGAACATGAACATTGTACCTGTCCATCCCTGTCCCCAGGTTGTCACTCTGAGTCTCAGTGACCTGTCCTCTGTATCTCATCTGGTGGTCAGCGCGTCCAACACTAATGGCAAACAGGTATACTTTTCCGCTTTGTTATTCACTTGTTAAATAATAAGTGTGAGGGTAAAAAAAAAGACAAAACGTAATAACAAAGCTCCTGGATTCTATTGTAATTAACCATTACTAAGTAGTTATGAGTAATTGTGCTTAACCCATTTAGACCTGGGGCCGATTCTAAAAAACGCATTCTAAAACCTCTGACTTGGATTTGTTTTTAAATATTTATTCAAAAATTACAAAAACATTGTTATATTCTGTATGTAGCAACAAGGGGTACCTGTCTTGAAAGGTAAAAACCCCAAAAGGGCTTCCCATCCTAAAATGGGTATAGTACAGTAGTAGCTAATTGGTGATTATAAATTACTTTCACAGTATTTATGACATTACTTAAAGGAGCATGAAACCACCCTTAAAGGGTTTTATTTCTCCTCAATGAACGGCTAGGCGTAAATAACCCGCTTATTACACGGCTACTTCATAAATGAATTAATAAATTGACCCAAAAGTATTTCCTTGCTTACGGTAATGAAAGTATTCCATAAGTCTTGCGCTGGGTGGACACTGGACACGGTCACCTTTGAAAACAAGGAAGTGTTGACCAAATGGAATACATTTTCGGTAACTGCATCGTCTATTCCTCGCTTCAAATGTTTTCAGAAACATTCTTGAGAGCAACAATTAGCTGTAAATGACAATGTGTTTGTTTACATGGCTGTCATGTTGGATACAGCATACAATTCAAGCAGCGCAGCCAGGTGCTCAGAGTCTTTGATTAGTCAGAGGTCTGTTATAGAGCGGGGTGGGCATTATCCAGAAATAACACACTGCTGAATTCAACCAATCATTCAACCAAACCGTGTAATGCAGTGCAGGCAGTTACAGATGGGTAAGGATTTGGAATCTCAATGGACTTACCGAAGAAATGAAATCATGTTCATGTGCTCTTATGTTGTCCATAGTTCACTGTGGAGTGTGAGTGGCAGAGACAGGAGTCTCAGATGATTTCTCTTCCTGTGCCACATGTTCTGTCCTTTGGTGAGTTGTATCGATTCTGTGCTTCTAAAGCAGGGGCCACCAAAACACAGAAGTTGACTATTTTTATGTCACACTTTATGTCAAGGATAGGGTGATTATAAAAGCTTATGTCTGTATCAGAAATGATTGGACAGGTGGGAAACCTTTGTTAAACTTGCAATAGGTACTTTACCTGGGTGACATCTTCTGATAGTTGTACTTCACTGTTGACATGAAATAATAATCCTGTTTAGTGTTTACTTTGTGACAAAAAGGCTAAAGCTTGTTGTTGCCATTGATCATGAACAAACGTAGGATAAAGATACCAAGGATGCAACACGGAAGTAGCACGGACGTAGTATCCCATTTATTATGCTCGAAGCTGTTTATAAACCACAGTGACGTCACTGACAAATCCTTGGTATCTTCATGCAACCCAGTCAAGTCCCGGTGACCCAAAGTTATATAAACACGGCCGGGAAAACGTGGAATTCGGGACTTCTCGCAGACCGGTGGTTGGGAAACTCTGATCTAAAGTAGTGGTCCGGTCACCCTTGACGTGAAAATGTTTGAGTACAACAGTACTGTTCTGAAGCTTGCAGAGTTCTATACTGCATAATCCTTTTAAAGCTTTGAGCTTCTCCTATTCAGTGTCTGTTGGTTTTGCAGGTTTGACTGTCAGTGATGTTGTTGTTAACTCCTCCGGCCTAGTACACACTGTCCAACTACAGCATTTTCATCAGGTATGCCTTTTCATGTACCCGTTTAATTCATTTTTGTGTTTATTTTGTGTTATACTTATTTTATGGGTAATGTCTTTCTTGTTTACATGTCTTGTAGGCATTCTAATTAAAATGAAATGTTTCGGTATTGTCAACATATCAATATTACATGATCAACTGTGGAAATTAAATTGAAACCTACCCATTCTAGTATCTAGTATCTGTATCTAAACTTCTGAGCCTCTCCACAGGTTTATCAGGCTTTCAGAATCACTATTGCAAGCAACTGCAGAGTACAGAAAGGTACGTAGCAGTGTTCATTTCATCAACTAAAACTAAATAAAAACTAAGCTATGATAATTATAATTAAAACTGAGAGAAATAGAGCTCAGTCACTGGGCTCTGACGTAGGCTCGTATCTAACCGGCAGAACCTCTGACGCTTCCAATTCCTTACCCGGTCCAACCCTTTGGGTATCTGTCTCTAATGAGGGCCGTCGAGAGTGCTGCCAATAGCTTAGTGTTTAGCCCAAGAGTCAGCTAGCTTCTGTCCTGATATGAGCGGGATGCTGGCTTATATAAGCTTACCGATGTCAAAGTGATGACATCAGTCTGATGTCATAGTGATGACATCAGTCTGACAATGCATGCTGTCTATGACAACAGTCCTATATGACACGTTGAGCTTAACACTGAAACGTTCTTAACACTGAGACTAAATATATTGTCAATTTTGTCAACAAATAAAAAATAGACTAAAATGTTAGGCAGGGACTAGTGGAGAAGAGATCCAGTGGAACTAAAAGGAAAGTCATTTTATGTTTGATTGCTCTCGGGTTTTGTGCTCTGAAAATAACTACACGCTACAAGCTCACAACGGGTTGCGATGCGACCATTACGAAGCCATCAATGCCCGCCAAAATAGATTTTTGTCGTCAAAATCAAATGTAAATACTAGATTTAGACAGTGGCCTAAAGTCTTATGATATTTAGAGATATAGTCATGTTAATTAACGGTAATTGGTGGTCTGGGACTCTCCTACATAGTTATAAAGATTTTAGAATCCCTATGCATGATATTAATAAACTCGACAGAGTCGCAGCCAGAGTATCTCTTACTTTAGAGCAGCACAAGCCCCCCAATTGTCATGACCGAAAGTATAAGGTTGCAGCTACAAGCGGCCGAAATGAGTTTTCTCAGACAGGTGGCTGGTATCTATCTCCCTTAGAGATAGGGTGAGAAGTTCAGTCACCCGAGAGAGACTTTGAGTAGAGGGGAGTGCATAATGCACAGACAACACAGGCCCAGCAGGCCAGACCAAGCGAAGGTCGCAGTTTACCATGAGAAATGTTGCAGCTTGTCTCCGTCTGTCTGTGTCAGTCAGTCGGTACACATTTCTACAGTCTATTGGTTGGTTCCCTTGTCACTGTGATATCACAGGCGAAATCACCTATGTAAAAGTCCATATATGGGTATTCACCAGAATCTCTTTTATGCCCATATATGAAGACCCCTGATATCATCGATATATATCACTGGCCAGATGGCCAAGACATGGCCCATATCTGTGTGGCTGGTTCAGATAGGGATCTCCATCTATGGGCATGAAATATAGTGTATGCATATGGATACATATTATTATTAATAAAGGATAAAATAAAATAAAATGTCCATATGAGCATTCCAAGAAACAAAATCCGTTTTATGCCCATGGAGATTTCTGATGTCATCAATCCCATGCCTGGCCCAAGAGCCTACTTTACTCCAATGTACACCCTACCTTCCCCAAAAAACGTTAATATTAAGTGCATATATATATATACAGTATATATATACAGTATATATATATATATATATATATATATATATATATTAGATTATAAACGGGTGCTTGTGTCTCTGCCCGCAGACAGGCTGTCCAACGTATACAGAATGACGGTACCATGGTTCAGAGAGGACTCTTTAACCACTGCCAGGTAAACCGGTTTGTGTTGCTTAAATGTCTGTGTCTACAGTGTGTCATCCACGCCAGTGGTTCTCAACCTTCATTAACTCATTCACTGCTAGGCCCGATAGTCCCGAGAATATGCTAATGTCCCTCCCTGCCAGGCCCGATAATCCAGAGAATTTCCTGTTTTTTCCCGTTTTCCCCCCATAGCAACCCCATCTTTCAAACATGGCAGCCATCTTTGTTTACATTTTAGGAAAACCTAATGGATGCCTGAACGGATTTCCATTCGGATTTTTTTGTTTGAAAGCTGTGAGCAATGTGCACACACGTGGTGCATGATCTAGGCATGGACATGACATTATCAGTGCACTATGAATTACATGGAAGTCTATGGAGACAGAGGCATATTATGGAACTACGAAGGTATTTGCAAATGGCGGGGTATGAGTTAAATCAGGTATATGAGAACCACAAAGTGAAACAAAAAATAAATAAACTGTGGTGTCTAATTGTAGTGTGGCATCTATGTGGATCTCTTCCATCATGATCTCTTCCATCATGGTGGTAATGTCATATTGATGATGTCACTCTTGCCCAAATATGGAGGAGCGGCAGCCTGCGCACATCGGTGTTGTCAGGCTTGCACGGCAACCGTTTGTGTTGTGAGTGAGGTCAGACCAGAGCTCTGTTCAGCATCGTATAAGATTTGAAAATATTTTTGAATTCCACTTCATTCCACAGAGACCAGAGGATGAAGATGCAGTTTTCTTACTGAAAGCAGATAAAGTGAGGTCAGACCAGAGCTCTGTTCAGCATCGTATAAGATTTGAAAATATTTTTGAATTCCACTTCATTCCACAGAGACCAGAGGATGAAGATGCAGTGTTCTTACTGAAAGCAGATAAAAACATTGTCCATTACCCAACAGAATCTTAAAACTCTGTCCCTATCACAGTCTATGTATAGATGCAGATTTGATGATGAACCGCCACTCCAGGAAGGAGTGTCCTCTCAATCTTCCCTGACTAAGGTCTGCTGTTCTGATTGTGCATACATCAGATCTCGATCGAACCATGTGGACTTCTCCTGCCAAATGCCCATAAATGGACAGATCCCCTCAGAATCCTACCAGCAAATTGCCAGAATTGTAATAAGCCAGGGACAAGGAGACACAGACGAACCAATGTATTGCAGTCATCAAACGTTTACCAAGACTTTAAAAACTCAACCAGGAGAAGACAACAAGACACATCAGCTGACTTATAAGAAAACTCACATCTGTAAACAGTGTGACAAGAGTTTCAGTCAGTTAGGTGATCTGAAGAGACACCTGTCAATCCACACAGGAGAAAAACCTTTTCACTGTAAAGAGTGTGACAAGAGTTTCAGTCGGTTAGATAAACTGAAGAGACACCTGTCAATCCACACTGGAGAAAAACCTTTCGACTGTAAAGAGTGTGACAAGAGTTTCAGTCAGTTAGATAAACTGAAGAGACACCTGTCAATCCACACTGGAGAAAAACCTTTCATCTGTAAAGAGTGTGACAAGAGTTTCAATGGGTTAGGTGGCCTGAAGAGACACCAACGTATACACACAGGAGAGAAACCTTTCTATTGTAAAGAGTGTGACAAGAGTTTCAGTCAGTTAGGTGCCCTGAAGACACACCAGCTTATCCACACTGGAGAAAAACCTTTCATCTGTAAACAGTGTGACAAGAGTTTCAATGGGTTAGGTGGCCTGAAGAGACACCAACGTATACACACAGGAGAGAAACCTTTCTATTGTAAAGAGTGTGACAAGAGTTTCAGTCAGTTAGGTGCCCTGAAGACACACCAGCTTATCCACACTGGAGAAAAACCTTTCATCTGTAAACAGTGTGACAAGAGTTTCAATGGGTTAGGTGGCCTGAAGAGACACCAACGTATACACACAGGAGAGAAACCTTTCTATTGTAAAGAGTGTGACAAGAGTTTCAGTCAGTTAGGTGACCTGAAGACACACCAGCGTATCCACACTGGAGAAAAAGCGTTCATCTGTAAACAGTGTTCTAAGACTTTTCGTCGGTTAGGTCACCTGAGGATACACCAGCGTATCCACACTGGAGAAGAAAACGTTTCACTGTAAACAGTGATAACCACCATCTGCACAATGGAGGAAAAATTAACAATGTGGTCACGACATTCGGCACGGCAAACTCGCTTGCTTTAGCTCGTTCGGTGGTGCCTCTCGTGGCTAAAGGTCGCTTGAGACTGCACGCCTTCGTTGCCGTCAAAAACTATACTTTATCGGCCAAAATGGCGAGAGGCACTTTAGAAATTCAAGGTCATGAAACCTTTAAGAAATGGTGAGGAACTGTGTTCCACCTAACATGCGTGTCTGTGTGTCTCAAAGTGTTTTACTGCTTAAATATAGATTAAATAAATAAACAATGTCTCTTTTTCAAATGGGAACTGGCCAGAGGCAGATTAGAATTTCACATCTCCGCTTTATATAATGTATAATACACAACAAAACAACACAACAAAACAATAGTACAGCCATGATACACAGAAAAAAATGTCTAAAAAATCTCCAAAGTGATACACTTTAAGCAACATGACAAACGAATAATCGTTAAATAAAGTGTGTGTGTGTGTGTGTGTGTGTGTGTGTGCGTGTGCGTGTGTGTGCGTGTGCGCACGGGCTTGCTTATCAGTGTTCCATCAGTAACAGAGATCTCAGGAATGCTCCACACAAGCAGACCAGACAACAGCTCCTCTACTCTCCTACAGATGCACACTGCCCCCAACTGCCAGTACAAGGTACTGCGTTTTTTCTTTTTTTCCTTCTTTTTTTTTTTTACTGCAATTGACCCTTAAAGATGGGGTGCCATGATGCTTTCCCCCTCTTAAACATGATTATCAACTATTATGATTATACTAGGAGGAAGATTTCTTTTTCTCAAAAAAGTGTACAGAAAGAGTTAAAATTAGGTTTTTATGTGGCCACACCCACCAGTTCATTAAGTATGCCTGGTTGTCATGGTGAGTGGTGAGTCTGTGACCCAGCTGAAGTTAGCCACACCTAGCCTAGTTCCAGACTCTGAATCGCTAGCCACGCCCCTTTAATTTTTTTGAATAATGAAGTGAAACGAAATGTTAATTCAGGCTGAGTGTCAGGCTAAGCCACACCCACAGGTTGGGTGAATGCCTAAAATCACACAAAGCGGTACACAGTATCTCTAACATCATGTCATCAACATGGATCTGTCCCATTTCCCATGTTCCCTCCTGATTGGCTACCATTGCCTTCTAAAGTGTGTGTACCTAATCGAGAGATAGGGGAGTCTTACTGTTGTTAAGTTATCCATGAGACAGTTGGATTCGCAGCCTAGAAAGATGAAGAATCGACAGATTTTCTTTCCAGAACAAACACTAGTCCAGGGTATTTAACTAAGTAAACACTCTGGTTTAACCAGTGGTTACCAAGGGTTCAGATTCTATTTCCATCATCATGTGTAATACCTGCGAGGCCTGAGAAGTGAGAACACCCATACTATGCGCTTGTGATGCACCGATGTGAAATTTCTGGCCAATACAGATAATAGATGTCGACATTGCTGTCATGGTCGATAACTGATATTTACCGATGTCAAAAACAAGTTCAAATTCTGTATTTTTTGGGAAAAAAAGAAATAGCAATTCTTCTTTATTGCACAATTAGTTATTGAAACTACGCTATTGTAATGTTGTGTTAAAAATAATAATAGATTTTTTTACATCCGGCCGCCGGCAATGTTAATATTCAACAGTTAATTAAGATTTGAAGCGGTCAATGGCCTGCATATACCGACTAATGGAAACCCAGGATTAGACACCCTGTATTCCTTCACGACAGCTATCGGGTCTTTTTTTTATATATATATATTTGTTTTCTGGCTTTTATGCCTTCATTAGATGGGACAGTAGATTGACAGGAAATGGGGGGAGAGATGGGGAGTGGCACGTGGCAAAGGTCGTCCGGATCAGGAATCGAACCGGCGACGCCGTCAGGCATCAATGCCTATGTGGCAATGCTTAAGTGGTATGCGCCTGGACCAGTAGGCCAGCGGGTGTCCCAAAACCTTTTTTCATCTAATCTAATGATATGTATTTGTCAAATATGATATAAAGATCTGTCCGTTTCTACTGTAGGTGTCAGTAAGGACTTCATTTCCCAGAGTTCTCGGACAGGTGAGACACACCGCTGTCATCTTCACACTTCTGCACACCTGAGGAACTGTGTCAATCACCAACCAAATGGTGTTAATTTTGTCCACTAAAACTGACAACAAATATTTGTCGACTTCCTTTTTTCACTGACAAAAACTAAATAAAAACGAAGCTATTATGACTAAGACTAAATTTATTGACAATTTTGTCAACACATAAAACTACACTAAAATGTTAGGGAGGGACTGGTGGGGAAGAGATCCAGTAGTAAATGTTATGCTTGGTTTAGGCTTTTATGCTTGGTTGTGCTCGGGTTCGTTCATGTAGGACCACACAGGCAATTAGGACATCAGCCAAGAAGTGATATCGTCATCCAGTTCAATTAGGCCGCTGACTCCATGTGGTGATTTGAAGATTGGGCATTCATCAATGATGTGTTCAACAATCTGTGGTATTCTGCATTCACAGCTCTGTTACGCTCTGAAAATAACACATCTACAAGCTTGCAGATCGGCTACTTTCAGCATGCAACCAAGTTTGTAATACACTTTTAGCCGACAAAAATCTAACCTGACTTGCGTCAGATGGTGGCAGTAGTGCGTAGGCCAATAGAGTCTGATTGCAGACCACGTGGATGCAGACAGGCCAATATGAGTGGTTGGAGTTGGCACTCCCAGACTGTGACAGAGAGACGGCCACATCCAATCACCTGCTAAAGAATTTCCAAAAATGGCCCGCCCCTTACATCGAGTCTGCCCGAGAGATCTCAGATGGTAAAGTAGAGCGGTAGCCTACGCACTACTGCCACCATCTGACGCAAGTCAGGTTAACAAAAATCTAGACTAAAACTAAAATAAAAAAATCTGATGGCTAAGATACGACTAAAACTAAATTAAATCTTATTCAAAAGATAAAAAACGAAATCTAGATTTGCTGTCAAATTAAGTGATTATCAGTGGTGTAAGGTAACTTAGTACATTTACCTAAGTATTGTACTTAAGTACGATTTTAAGATAGTTATACTTTACTTGAGTATTTCCAATTTCCAATACTTTTACTTTTACCCTACTACATCTCCTATCCGAATATTGTGCTTTTACTCGCCTACAATTATTTGAAACCTTTAGTTAGTCACTTTGCAGATATAAATTATAATATAAATCATGCATGAACAACTTTAGCCTTATTTTATACCTTGGCTATTTGAAAATAGCCGATCTACAAGCACACAACATGTCGCATCACAACGCGTTGTGAGCTCGTAGATCAGCTATTTTCAAATATTTTGTACTTTTACTTTTGGTACTATAAGTACATTTTGATGCCAACACTTTTGTACTTTTACTCAAGTACATTTTGAATTTCCGGACCTTTACTTGTAAGAGAGTATTTCCATATTGCAGTATTGATACTTAACACCCATTCAGAACAGGTACACATTCATTATTTTATGCTTTAACTATTGAAAAATAGCAGATATACAAGCTCACAGCGCGGCACTGAGTGCCGCGCTGCGAGCTTGTAGATCTGCAAGTTTTTTTTAAATCGTGAAAATTAGAATTTGACCCGATTCTATAAGTGTCTTTTGAATCCTTCTAAGATTTTTTGAAAAACCTATGTTTCTATGTCAGCAATCTGGCTAGCCATCGTCAAAGAAAAGGTCCTTTTCACTTAACTGGAGCTCAGTTAGTCTGTTCTTGAGAGACTACTATGTCAGTGGTGCTCAAACCTCTTCATTTGAAGGACCCCCAAAATGATATGTATTTGGCCACAGACCCCCATCTCAAAACATTTAGTTCCAAGGACCACCCAGAAGCAAAATTTGAGTTAGAAACGTTCGCTATATTCGCATATATTCAAAGATTTGCACACATTTTCACGACTTTTTCAAAAATAGCAGATCTACAAGCTCACAGCGCGGCACCGAGTGCCGCGCTGTGAGCTTTTATATCTGCTATTTTTCACTGGTTAAAGCATTCAATAATTCTAGGCCTAAATGGGTTAAATAATAAATGTGATTACTTCCCCCCCCACTGTGTCCTGCCAGGTGTTGAGGTTCTGTGGGCCCATGGTGCCCGTGTACATGGCTGTAACGCTCCTCCTGGCCTGCGGGGGGCAGCTGTCTTCCATCCTGAGGACGGGCCGGGTGCTGGACATGAGCGAGGCGCTGGGCGGTGCTCTGCAGCCTCACAAAGTGGACCTTCCTGTTTACGTCCTACACCTGCTGCTGGGGTAGGCAAGAATAGCACGTCTACAATCTCACAACACGTCGCGATGCGTTGTGTCTGTGCTTGTAGATGGATCAAACATTTAGTGTAGACTGTTAAGGTGGTTGCACACTTCGTTGCGTTTTGGGAATCCGAAAGCCGTAGGCCAGGGAGAGAGAGAGGAAAGAGAGAGAGAGCAAGGGACTCAGTGCAACGGGCTGCAGTGTGCAAACGTGATTGACATAACGTGAGGTTGATTTTTTTATTCACGCAATCCGAAATTCACTCCGATATTCGGCCCGAAAAACGCAGCAGTGTGCAAAGACCTTTAGACCAAGGGTCTTCAAAGTTTTTCAGGCCAAGGACCCCATAGCTGAGAGAGATGAAGCAGGGACCCCTACTGTATATTGAAGATAATAAATTGTCTTACATTTCATTTCATTACACATTATATTATCTATTAGTAATTATGTTCATTTAACCACTTAAACCATCAATACTTCTCTATTAGCTCTGTACTTGGTCTGCTATTTTTTCCACTCTTACCAGAAATCGGCGCGTTTTGAGTTGAGATTCTTCCGCGAATGTTCCCCCCCACAATAGGGATGCTAGGGTTCAGAGAGCGTAGGTTAAAGGAGAATTCCGGACTAGCCGTTTTATTTCCTTAATCTGATGTTATGATATCCCAGAACGATTGGTAATTTTATTATTGTTATTATTCTTTTTTTATTCAAGTCCATAGCAGCTCCGACCACGAGTGGTGGGGCATTACGCTAAAACACTTGTTTGTATCGCTCAATTTCTTTTTAATGATGCTTCATTTTATCTGTTGTTATCCTCTAAGCTATTCTTTTAATCTATTCTGCGAAGCACATCGAACTGCACTCGATGTATGAAATGTGCAAAAGTATATGAATAAAGTTTGATTGACAGTAATTATGACTATAGTTGAGTCCACCTAAAGCGAGTCCAAGTCGAGACCAAGACTGAGGCAGGGCGAGTCCGAGTCAAGACCGAGTGTGGGAGGGGGCCGAGTGCGAGTCGAGACCGATACAAACGGGGGTCGAGACCGAGACCAGATAAAAATAGATTTTACATTTAAATCCTCATTTGAGAGTCCCTTAGTCCGAGACTGATTCATTTATAAATAAAACGTCATAATAATATAGGCCCCACGCCTTGGGGTGTTTTTTTGTCACAGTACATTTACACATACGTGAAATTTTTCCTCTGCATTGTATCCATCCTATAACGACTAGGAGCAGTGAGCAGCCATATTTGGTGCTCGGGGAGCTATTAGAGGTTAAAGAGTCCTGCTCAGGGACACATCGACACATAGCTGGCCTGACCGGGAATCGTACCTGGGACAACCAGGAGCTCTGGCTCCCCAGGCAGGCTCACTAACCACTCGGCTACAGCTGCCCCATTAAACGTATTATATTGATGAATTGTGGAATTATAATGACTTCTGCCTTCCTCCGGCGTGTGTTCAGGTGCCGCTGGTTTCACGAGGCCTGGTCCGTTCTTCGTCTCCCCTCCATGGATGAACTCCCCCCGACATCTCCTGATGGTTCCTTCCGTGAGGGCGTGGCTCCAGAGGAGGAGTGGCCCCGCCTCCTGTCTCCTCTGCTCTACGCGTTCGGTGCAGGCGTGGCGTTCTGGGGCAGCGCCTTGCTACGCCTCCTCGTATGTCTGGCCTCACTGGTTCTGGCTCCACTGCACAGGTACAGTAGCCATAGAGTAGGGAGCAACCTCAGCCACCATGAGGTTGCTTTTTGCAGACTCTTATCTCCGGCACTGTTGCCCCTATCCATGCCAAACCTTGCACACACACTCCTTGGCTGGCAAACCACAACCTATGCCCCTGATTTCTCACATGCCCCTCTTCTAGCGCAACATTATGCGACCTGATGGTCGCTTATCTCCCAATTAGGGAGTCTTACTGGTCTAGTTTTAGGGTCATCATAGTTTAGTCTTTATTTCGTTTTTATTCAGTTTTCGTCTGTGAAAAAAAGCTAGTCGACGAATATCTTTTGTCGTAGTTTTAGAAATTAACACTGCTTCGGCCAGAATTATTCCAATAATTCTATACTAAGAGCCACATGTCTTTGTTTTGGTACAGAAAAGACTGAACCTCTTCTCTGTTAGAATTAATTTCGACAATTGAAATGTAGGGTGAACTATTATTTCCAACTGTATTTGTTGACTTGTGGTTGTTTTGTACTTTGGTTTGTTGACAGACCCTCAGTGTCTCGACACTGCTGCACCCTGCGTCTCCGCACGCAGCTCCTCCTCATCCTGTCTCTCACTGTACTGGGCGGGACTTCCTGTGGAGCCCTGTCACTCTTCCTTAGCTTCTTGCTGCACCTGTACAGAGTGAGTCTGATGACTGAAACACAATTAAAACCCATTCAGAACGGGTACACATTATTGTGTATTATTGTTTTATGCTTTAACTATTGAAAAATAGCAGATATACAAGCTCACGGTGCCGCGCTGCGAGCTTGTAGATCTGCTATTTTTGAAAAATCGTGAAAATTTGAATTTTGACCCGATTCTATCCACCTGTTTCCGCGGGAGTTTACTGGAGATTATTTGGACCTGTTTGGACCACACTTCCGGTTTAACAGCAGACATACAAGCTCACGTCGCGTCGCAGATGCAACCATTGTGAGCTTGTAAATCACACTCGGCTGCGGCGACGGAAGCTCGGTACAGCGTCTGCGCAATGCACTATGGGGCGTTGGAAACTCGTGGATAAGTGTCTTTTGATTCCTTCTAATGTTTCTATGTCAGCAATCTGGCCAGCCATCGTCAAAGAAAAGGTCCCTTTCACTTAACTGGAGCTCAGTTAGTCGGTTCTTGAGAGACTACCATATCAGTGGTTCTCAAACCTTTTCATGTGAAGGACCCCCAAAATGATTTGTATTTGGCCACGGACCCCCATCTCAAAATATTTAGTTCCAGGGACCACCCAGAGGCGAAATTTGAGTTACAAATGTTCGCTTAAAAAATACATATATTCAAAGATTTGCACACATTTCCACGACTTTTTCAAAAATAGCAGATCTACAAGCTCGCAGCGCGGCACTCGGTGCCGCACTGTGAGCTTGTATATCTGCTATTTTTCACTGGTTAAAGCATTCAATAATTCTAGGCCTAAATGGGTTAATACAGTTAATAAGTTCATAAAAGCAAAGTGAATGCATATAATCAGTGATTTAAACCAAAGTTAATGAATTATTATTTCTTATTAGAACAGCCTGCTCAATAAATAGAGCATGGCACTTCAACATTGCCATGGTTAGGGGTTCAACTGTTACCTATTGATTAAAATGATACATGTTCATAGCAGTGGCAATTTGTTTTCGGTTCAATTATTCATTTGTGGTGCAAATAAGAAAAATTATAAAAGAAAAGCCCTATTTTATATTTCAGCGAGCTTGTAGATATGCTATTTTTGAAAAATGTTTAAAAGATTATTATTATTTAATTATTTTTGAAAACCTGAAAATGTTTGCTCAAATTGGGAAACCAGGTTTATAATGTGATTATTGGTTAATACGTGTGAATAGTATAATAACTTCACAACTTAACCTGTTTGTGTTTTAATGTTGTCCAGGTACTGAGACTACAGATGACAGAAAGGTATCTGAGTCACATGCTGAATCTGGTAAGATTTTACCGACACATTGCAACTTTCATATAGAATCAATTTTTTCGGTTACTGCATTGAAATGTTTTCAAAAACGTTCTTGAGAGCAATGTTTAGTTGTGAATGATGTTTACATGACCGCCATATTGGATACAGCATACAATTCAAGCAGCAGAGCCAGGTACTCCTTTCATTAGACAGCGGTCTGTTATAGAGCCAAACGGTCATTATGCAGAAATAACACACCGCTGAATTCAACAATTATTGACAAATCAGAATCAAGCATTCAACCAAGCTGTGTAATAATGGCCGATATATCGGTCAGGCTCTACAAAACAGCCCCAGCTCTCTGTGAACACACAACCTAATGATTAAAATCTAAAGAAAAACTATAGTTGTATTATATCTGTCGCGTGTGATCCTTGCAGGCGCCCCAAAAGCATGAAGAGACAGGGAACGGCTCAGTGGATGGCCGGGCCCTCAGCAGGCCTAAGGAGTGTAATGGCACCCCCTTGCTGTCAGAGGGTGCACTACAGGAGACCAGGCACGACCTGCAGCTCCATCTTTGTCTTTTGACGCTCTTCACACTTCCTCTCATGCTCAGTGCACCCTCGCTGATCCACTGGACACGCAACCTGAGGTACTGTGTATGTGTGTGTGTGTGTGTGTGTGTGTGTGTGTGTGTGTGTGTGTGTGTGTGTGTGTGTGTGTGTGTGTGTGTGTGTGTGTGTGTGTGTGTGTGTGTGTGTGTGTGTGTGTGTGTGTGTGTGTGTGTGGTCACGCGGGTAGACGCCATCCTGTATCTTTTCTGAGCAGTGTCATGCCTCTCAAGCACACGGACATGCATGTTGGAATATGTTAACCCATTCAGAACGGGTACACATTATTGTGTATCATTATTGAATGCTTTAACTATTGAAAAATCGTGAAAATTAGAATTTTGACCCGATTCTATAAGTGTCTTTTGAATCCTTCTAAGGTTTTTTTTGAAAAAACCTATGTTTCTATGTCAGCAATCTGGTTCTCAAACCTTTTCATGTGAAGGACCCCAAAAAATGATATTTATTTGGCCACGGACCCCCACCTCAAAATATGTTGTTCCAGGGACCACCCAGAAGCAAAGTTTGAGTTACAAACGTTCGCTTTGAAAATACATATTTTCAAATATTTGCACACATTTTCACGACTTTAAAAAAAATAGCAGATCTGCAAGCTCGCAGCGCGGCACTCGGTGCCGCGCTGTGAGCTTGTATATTGTATACTTGCTATTTTTCAATAGTTAAAGCAGTCAATAATTCTAGGCCTAAATTAATACAATATGTCTAAGGCTTCCCACAGACAGTCAGGCACAAGTTGAGTGAGAGTTGTGTGGGGGAGGCGGGGGGCAGAGACGGCGCAATGCATTCCGGATTGAAGTCTAGTGGTTTGAAGTCTAGTGATAGTCCTGTGGTTGCACAGAGCACCATCCAACAAGCACACAACACGCACTAGACTTCAAACCACTAGACTTCCATCCGGAATGCATTGTGCTGTCTCTGCCCCCCGCCTCCCCCACACAACTCTCACACAACTTAGTGCGTTCCAGTCTGAGTGCAGCCTAACACAACTAACTGCTGTGCTTATAGTTGACCTGCTTGCTCAGTATTGAGACCTTTAGATCCTGTGGTCAGGTAGGACATCTACTGGTTGATAAGAGGTATTGCATCAAGTTTCATGAGACTCGGTACAAAAAGCTCTGAGCACCCGTCTACCAGTGAAATCATTGTATTCAATTCCTCAAGTAAGTATGTTCTTATTCGATTCTTCATTCGCCGTAAAGGAATGTCCTGGTATTCAAGCCATCACAGGGAGTATATAATAGAAGGGGTTGACACTAAGGTCTCAGAGGCACTTGCCCATCGGGCAAGTACAGGTCATGTTCTACTTGCCCAAAGGTCATGCCCACTTGCCCGAAAAGTAAATCGTCCATTACAAAATGATGGGTAAGATTTTAATTACCGCTAAATTAAACACTTATTTCTTTACTTTCTGGGGCTGTGCGATAAAAAATGTCATACCTCCAAATCCCTACATAGCTACAATCGTCTGTGGTTTCAGACGGTATTTTATATTATGAAATGTAGCAATATTAAAAACAGCACATTATAGGTAAACAGTGCTCTTATTTTACATTCCACAGACCAGAGACAGCCCTCTGGTTACGTTCAGGTGTTTACAGATATCTCGTGTTGTGTCTATAGACAGTTGCGTCCCCTCTCAAATGAGCACTTGCTCGGTCGGGCAACCTGAAAGCAAACTTCACCTGCCCAAAGGTTTTATTTACCTGCCGGGGGCAGGTGGGCAAGCCTTAGTGTCAAGGCCTGTAATAGGAAAAAATAAGTATTCTTTTTTGGTGACGTACTTCTTTAAACATGTTTTGCAGGTATTCCACCCAGCTAGATCCTGACCCCTGTTGGCCACACACAGTGCCTCTACTTACTGCCTATGTTCTGCTCATTAACTCCAACACTCTGAAACTCAGTACCAGGTACACACACACACACACACACACACACACACACACACACACACACACACACACACACACACAAACCTACCTGTGTAGTACTACCGACTTGATCTTCACGGTAACATGGATAATCAGCGAGCCATGCGGTTATGGTAAAATGATGCAGAGTTTAAATACCTGCAAGTTTGTACTGTATTCTCAGAACACTATTTTTCCTGTGTGTGTGTGTGTGTGTGTGTGTGTGTGTGTGTGTGTGTGTGTGTGTGTGTGTGTGTGTGTGTGTGTGTGTGTGTGTGTGTGTGTGTGTGTGTGTGTTTGTGTTGGAATAAATATCTTGCTCCAAAGCAATTGAGAGAAGATGTAGTAACAACATTCTTTTTACGAATGTGTTTTGTGTCTTTGTGCCAATTTCAGTAAACTCCTGCCTCTGGCCTCCCGTCTCCCTCTGCCCCTGGCCGTCGCCATGGTGACCTTCTCCCCGCTCCACCTCTACAGAGTCACCTACTTCCTGTCCGCGGCGCTGGTCCCCCTGGCCGCTTCCTGTCTGCTCTGACGGTATCTGGTTGCTAACAGCGCCCCCCCCATAAGAGTCCTCTAACAGAACAACCTCAGTCTACCTAGCTGCCGTGGAGCAGACCCATAGACATACTTAGTTTGGGGAACTGCCTGCTAAGCTTCCGCACCAAAGGCTCCGAGGGCCATTCCACTGTTGTGACGTCTCTGGGGCCAGAGTCACTCCGAGGTTTTTACTCAAGTGCAAAGAAAACAAACCAACCCCAGGAAGTGATGTTCGGTCAAAGAAATGTTCGTCGACTACTTTTTTTGACTGGCGAAAACTAAATGAAAACTAAGCTATGATGACTAAAACTAAGAAGACTTAATATATTGACAATTTGGTTGGTCAACACATAAAACATAGACTAAAATGTTAGAGAGGGACTAGTCGACTAAAGGTTAAGTGATTTTAATATGTTTGTAGATCAGCTATTTTCAGCATGCAACCAAGTGTAACCAAGTGTGGTGCTTGGTTTCAAGACACCAGAACCACGTCTGATAGCTTCATACTTGACAATACGGTGTACTCAGTTGAGAAGTTAATGTTTCGCTGCAAGTTCAGTCTTAAATGTAATGACATTATAGAATGTCTTAAAATAAGTCTTAAATATAACTTCCTGATACCCGCTGACACCCTGCCACCCTCATGGTGATCCATCCAGTTTTAAGTATTTTCAGCTTGTCTGGTTAGAGTTAGCGCATGACGGGTCGCATTGAATATGCGTGTGTAAAAGAAAATAAACCTCTGTTTGACCAAGCCCTCGGGACGCAAAGGACAAAATGGCCTTGGAACATTTGGTGCCAGTATGGCTCCACACGATTTTATCCTGAAACCAAGTTTGCCTTACTCTGTATATCTATAGCTCTGCCTTCAAGGAGCCATACAATAATCTGTCTTTCAGGATAACCATTTTAGTAGCAATATTATTGAGGGAACTTTAAATGTTTAGTTTCATGGGCATTAGCAGGTGTGTGTGTGTGTGTGTGTGTGTGTGTGTGTGTGTGTGTGTGTGTGTGTGTGTGTGTGTGTGTGTGTGTGTGTGTGTGTGTGTGTGTGTGTGTGTGTGTGTGTGTCCGCCCGCGTGTATGCTCGCTCAAGTAAAGTGAAACGAAAATATAAAAATAACTGAAACCAAGAACAAACCAAAAGATGCCTGTGAGTTGAATCATTACATTTTGTCGACTCAGTTCCATAGATAAATATTATGAAAATGGCAGATCTATTGTAGATTTTATTTAAAAAAAAAAATTGTATTAAAAAGTCTTAAAAGTCCTTCAATGATCACTTCACTGTCATCTGGGGACCCCCCAAAAAATCATGTGTAGTTGTGGCTCCCTGGTTGCTCAGTTGTTCCAGAGAGTCACACCAACACCAGATTACATCACAGGGTCTTTCACCTGGAGGTTTCAATTAAAGAAAAGGGGGATTTTTTTTTTATATAAAAATGTCAAAATGGAAATAAAACCAATGGCTGCTTTGAAAGATTTAGACAGTGATATTAAGTATCTCATAACTCGTAGTCAGTGGGGTGTTGTAGGGGTGTAGGCAGGTGATCGGACCGTAGAATTGGCCATTTTAAAGCACATACACACAGCATTACACTGAGAAACAGTAGGTAGTGTAGCACTGAAGGAGCGGGGGCTGAAGAGTCTTCAACCAACTATAGAAACCTAACGACCATTTGAATGTCTTTTTATTTGAAAAAACACGTGCAAAATGTCCTCTAGGGATGTGATTGTAAATTCATTAACAAAATAACGTTATAGACTGTCACAGCGTCTTTTGATCTCACTTTGGGTCCCATACAGCGGTTGATTGATTGATAGATTGATTGATTGATTGATTGATTGATTGAATGAACCATGCAGATTTTAAAAGGGACAAACAAATCATAACCCTATCGCCTTGAAGTATCCGATTGTGGCTGTCAAGACTGTGTGTGTGTGTGTGTGTGTGTGTGTGTGTGTGTGTGTGTGTGTGTGTGTGTGTGTGTGCGTGTGCGTGCGAGCGTTTGTGTGTTTGTGTGCGAGCGTTTGTGTGCGAGCGTGTGTGTGTGCGAGCGTGTGTGTGTACATTATGTCTGGGTGGTGGGTTGCAATCTGCATTAGATTTTTATTTATTTTTATTCAGAAGAATACGCATCTTTTTAGTTGCCAACGGTGTTTAATTAAGACTGGCCAGTTAAACTGTTTGAGAGTGTACACATGTCGTGTACTTACCGTACAGTGCACTCACTGTTAACAGTGGGCTGTGTTACAAAGCTGGATTAACAAGTGACCAACCTTTATGGATTTACATAATCAACTATATTCATGCATTTGCTTCTGAATTTAAAAAGAAAATAATGAACAAAAGACACCTCCTGGTGTTGCTTCATCATCTGTCTGCTAACAGCTGGCATCTGTCATTTAAACCAGCTCTGTGCCTTCCTGCTCCTTCAATAATCATCTAATGCATGGGGTCTTCAACAGGGGGGCCGGGACCCCTAGGGGGTCCTCCAAATCTTTGTGTGATTATACATTTTTTTCTCCTTTTCTATATCAACCACTTGAACCCTAGCTTCCATATTCTGAGAACTTAAGCCAAAAATAGCCGATCTACAAGCTCACAACGCCTCGCGCTGAGCTTATAGATCGGCTATTTTCGGCAAAGAGGTTTTGTGTAGAGGGGAAAAAGAGCAGACAAATACAGAGTGAAAGGTCAAGTTTATTAAAGGGATATTTCACTTTCAAAATTTGTTTTGGTATTTTTATCGTCTAATCAGGCTTTTATGAATACCCTAAACAGTTTTTAATTAGCTTGATTCAATATTTAGATATTTTATGTAAATGTTACCAGGCTCTCCAGGCCCAGGGCCTCTCCCCACACACACCCATTGTAACTTTAAACTTCTTTTTAACCATGATAGATTCATTAAAAACACCCATTATTTTTTCTGGTGATTCCTACTACCCTCCTAATACGTGAGCAGGCTGTTTTTTCGATAACTTTTTTCATCTATTTTTAATAATATTTTTTTGTATTTCATTTTTTCCATTTTCCCCAAATAATTATTAAAAATAAATTAAAAAAGTATCGGGGGAAAAAAACGGCCTGCTCACGTATTAGGAGGGTAGTATATGAGTCACCAGAAAAATAATGAGTGTTTTTAATGAATCTATCATCTATCTATAAATGCGACAAATCTCTGTCTGTCTGTCTGTTTGTTTGTAATCCGCGTATCTCGAGAACCGTTCGTCCCACCGGCTTCAGATTCGGCACGCGCGTTCCCCGCCGCCGCGCGGAGTGCAGTGCCGGGCCTCGACCCGACCCGACTCGCGGTTTTCCGAAACCGGCGCGAAACGTTCGGAATCTCCTTTGTTGACATCAGGCTGTTCCGGAGGAAATCGGCGCAAGCGCTGAGTCATTGTGACATCACTTCATAAAAGGCTCTGACATCACGTACGCCACATGAGTCAACACAAAATCTCTGTGAATGTGTATGTATGTATGTAATCCGCGTATCTCGAGAACCCTTCTTCCCACCGGCACGCGCGTTCTCCAGATATGGGCATAAAGTCTGACATCAGAGTTTTCTGCAACCGGTACTGTGTGTGCAGAGATCTTCATATATGGGCATAAGTGGACAAAGACAAACAGATGGTCAAAACGGGTCCTATGACAGGTATATTGGGGTTTGCATTAAAGGGTGGGGCATTCATGGGGTTTGCATTAAAGGGTGGGGCATTCATTCCCTATTTCAAATTCGGCACGTGCGTTCCCCACCGCAGCAGGTAGTGCAGTGCTCGGCCTCGACCCGACCCGACCCGATACACGATTTTCTGGAACCAGCACGAAAGGTTCGGATTCTGATGTCTGACATCAGGATTTTCCGGAACTGGCACTGTGTCTGCATAGATCTCCATATATGGGCATAAAATGGATGCAGACAGACAAATACAGATATCTCCATATATGGGCATAAATGGACACAGGCAAACAGATGGTCAAAGATCTCCATATATGGGCATAAAGTGGACGCAGACAGACAGATACAGATATCTCCATATATGGGCATAAATGGACACAGGCAAACAGATGGTCAAAACGGGTCCTATGACAACAGGTATAATGGGGTTTGCATTAAGTTTGTCTCCTCCTCCATTTGTTTGTCTGTGTCCCTTTATTCCCATTATGGAGATCTCTGTATCTGTCTGTGCCACCGACTGTGTTGCAGACACAGTGCCGGTTCCCCCTTTAATGCAAACCCCATTATACCTGTTGTCATAGGACCCGTTTTGACCATCTGTTTGAAAAAGCGACAGAAATCTCATATATGGGCATAAAATGGACGCAGATAAACAGATATCTCCATATACGGCATATATGGGCATACAATGGATGCAGAATCACAAAGATCTCCATATACGGGCATAAAAGGGACACAGACAGACAGATACAGAGATCTCCATATATGGGCATAAAATGGACGCAGATAGACAGATATCTCCATATATGGGCATATATGGGCATAAAATGGACCCAGAACTATAACTGCAGTGATCTCCATATATGGACATAAAATGGACACCGACAGACAGACAGATACAGATATCTCCAAATATGGGCATAAATGGACACAGGCAGACAAATGGTCAAAACGGGTCCTATGAAAACAGGTATAATGGGGTTTGCATTAAAGGGCGGGGCATTCATTCCCTATTTACATTGTTCCGAGTTGGCCAGGTCGCCGACTAGACGCTGGGCCGCCCCAGCTTCTAGTGGTTAAAATGGAGTTAGAAGTTACAATGGGTGTGTATGTGGAGAAAAGCCCATAAGGTGTTTCCCTGTTGAAAGTGGAATATCCCTTTAAGTATTGACTGTTCAAGTGGTTAAATATCTGGAAACAAATTGACATGAACCCAAAATACACTGATGATTGTGCTGTCAAACGATGAAACTATATGGTATCTATGGGTTGTGGGGGTCCCTGCTTCATCTCTCTCTCAACTAAGGGGTCCTTGGCCTGAAAACGTTGAAGACCCCTGATCTGATGTAATGCCATACTGGTCTAGAGAGACGTGTTTTTAACAGTATATTCAATCACATCGTATGTTCTTTCCACTAGCACTTTGGGACCCCGGGAAAACGGGATGAACACATTGGTGATCATGTGATTGTCAAAGAACAACTCTACGTGTTATGTGTTGTGCTATTGCGATGAACAGTAACTCTGTGTAGACGCAGTGATGGATGGATGTTAGATTTGTGTGACTTTACGCTCCACAAAATCGTAATCTTAATTCATTCTCTCCTGGGACCAAACATATTGGCTATTGCATTGCAGGCCGACATAAAGGTCAGACACGGATCTATTTTATATCCCTGTTTTTTTTTTCTCTCTCCAAATAAGAGAACACACACTTGATTTCAATTGGAAAAAAAAGAACAAAAAATTTACAGTACTGTATACAGTGCTTAACTCACCCACCGCTATTTTTAAGACCCTTCTAATGGTCCACACTGCCAGGATTTTGCCTACCTTTAACGTGGGCGCGCACGCGCGAATCCATTGCGCGATGGTTCACCGATTGCATTCACAATACGATCCAGGCAGGGTAAGCAACAAAGCACTACAGCCTTCCATCGCTCAAAGCGAAACCGACGGACCGCCACGCTGGTGTTGCACAACATTGAACCGGATGACATTTCGGCAGACAGGATACAGGCGTCGTTGTCCCGCCCCCCCATTTCCGTTCTGGAACATCCAGATCCGTTTTTTGTGAATAGGGCGGGTCCACAGAGCGCTATGGACGGCAAATCGGCGATCATACTTTTTTGTTTTATAGTTATTAAAGCTAATTGATCGCTCGTCATATTCGTCATAAGCAGAGTGGACCCATAACTATAGCTCGTCAAACTCGACATATGCAGTGGGTGAGTTAATTCACACACATTTAGAAAAAGTTAACTTTGAGTGGTTATTTCCCATTCGTTGAAAGGAATCTGTAATAATGAGCAAATAAATTACCATTCGAAATAGATTCAAACACTGGAACAAAGCCAGGCTATGAATTTATGGATTATAATAACAAAAGGTTTGATATGTAATGTTCTCGCCAAGTGTTCATGTTTTTGCTTTGGAAAAACGAATCGTAAAGCCCAGTTCTGTTGCAGACCAACACGTTCTGAACCTTTTCCAAAGACGCCACCGTTTTACTACACAACACAACACCCATTATACACCTCCATACATGCAAACAATCACTCTGTGTTAATACTGTTACCATACGTTTTAACAGGGGGCAACTGCTGGCTTCTCTGGGCGATAAAAATCTAGTGGATTTTCCTGCCGCCATTACCATACGATGTACGTCCTCCATTGGGTAAACAAAGCAACACATGAATTTGTTTGGCTATCGCCAGACGATGTCGCCCAAAGATAAAATATTGTCATGTTTTTGGACGACGTTCCTCCGCCTACTTTTCGACCATCGTCTCAGGGACGTGCTGGCCATTGGGAAAAGTCCCGAACGGCCGGTTCATTCCCGGCCGGTCCAGGCCAGCCATTAGGAAAAGATTAAACTTTTTGCACAAAAGTACAAATTTAACTGTTTTCACAAAAGTAGTGAAAACAGCAGATCTACAAGCACACAACGCCTCGCGGTGCGAGGTGTTGTGTGCTTGTAGATCGGCTGTTTTCACTAGTTTAAATCATTTTTAAAATGATAAATACTTAACAAACGGTTTTGGACATACAAGGTTTCCACCCGACAACAATGAAATATAACTCATGTAATTGGCCCACTGGCTTGTCACAAATCTTTGAGTAGCAGCAGCGCTATAGAGAGAGATCTCAATGAGGGCCTCTCCAACTCGTTTTCCCGGCTGAATCAGGGGCCCAGCATGTCCCTGCATCGCCTGCTATCGGTACAGCACTACAGAAAATACGGCCGACCATCGCCCACTGTTAAAACGCACCGTGACACTTTGAATGTATTGTAACAGTACCCATACGTGCGTGTGCGTATTTTTGTAAGACTAACGGTGTATGTGGGTGCGTTGATGTGCACTAAATATTTGTTGGGTGTTTTCCCGTGCTTCAAGTTTCCTGTACAATACGCAGTTTTTAGTTCCACATGTGACTTGGTGATCAGAGTTATTTACTGTATAGCATAACGTTTGTGGTGCAAAGTAGTAGAAATGGGACATTCTGTTTCTATGAGTATATGATTGTGGTTGATTTCTGGTGTTCACTGTGATGTGCCGTTGCTTCACAAACCAGTTTATATAAGTGAAAATGTCTCCGAACCAAAATGACAGGGCTTCCATTTATGGAAGAGAGATATCGAAGGCTCTCCTTATGATTGTATATTCATTAACAAAATGAATATACAATCCCCCCCCCCCCCAGAAGCAACATTTGAGTTAGAATCGTTTGCTTTGAAAATACATAATAAGATTTGCACACATTTTCACGACTTTTTCAAAAATAGCCGATCTACAAGCTCGCAGCGCGGCACTCGGTGCCGCGCTGTGAGCTTGTATATCTGCTATTTTTCACTGGTTAAAGCAGTCAATAATTCTAGGCCTAAATGTTAATGACAGCTATGAAAATGTTTAGAATCAAGAGACATTGTTCAGCATTGTATTGGCTGTATTTGGTTGTTATCGACACTTTTGTCTGTTTACAAGTGAAGCTCTCTCATCTATTATAACGTATTAATGGCGAATAAGTGTTACCACTGTAAGTGTTTTGTAGTGAGGTCACTTAAATGTCTATTTTTCTGCTTCTAGAGGGAATTCAATGCTGTTTGCTGGTACTTGTGCAGAACTAGATCCTGAAAGGTCATGACGCCACACTTAAGTTATCTGAAGTTGGACTTTTATAGATTTCTTTTATTTTCTTGGAGTTTCTACTGCGGACAGGACTTAGAAGTTGACAAGATTTGTTCCTCAGGTTTAAGCATTATGATGACTTGTTTAAAAAAAAGAGAAAAAAAGGGATCGGTTTGGTGTGTTCTTTTTTTATATTTTTCACCTTTTTATCGGATGATGTTGTAAATGGGATGGGAATACTGTGCACATTTTGAAGCACCATTGCTGTTGAAATAAATTGATGAAAAGTGTCAAGCTGTGCATTTCTTGGTTGCTACATTCCTCCATGCCCAATGCTTATCATTAATTAATTATATAATTGTGGTTATTAGGCTATCTGCAATCGGCTACCTGGGATGCAGTAATTTTGACGACTAAAACCATTATTATTAATTTTCTTTTCACAGAGAAAAACCTAAATGCTATGATGTTTGGTTGCGCTCAGGTGTTGTGCTCTGAATATGGCATATCTACAAGCTCACGATGTAGATTGGCTATTTTCAACACATAATAATACTCTTTTAATTTGGGGGTTCTGCTGTGTTTTGTCTCGTTTATGAATTAATATGTGTCTTTTATCCAAACGTAAAGTTTGATTCGCTCATGGATTCGCACGGCGGCTCTGCAAAGTGCAGACAGCCGCCATGCATTGCCAAGCAATTAAACGACACAAGTTCTATAGTCTATAGTCAGACATCTATATTTCTCTGTGGATTTTCACATAGGCCTACACACCTTCCTTCACCGCAACATGAAAAATCAGAGTTAGACAGTGCATGTGGTGAGTGAACGACACATGAGAGGCAGCAGCTCCAGTAGTGTTGGCTTGCATCTTGGACTATTATACTGCACTCTGCTGGATAATTCTGGTATTGCCCACACATAGGCCTATATAACTCAGGGTTTCATGCTCTATCCGCAGACACGTTACAGACAATTAATATATCGAATATCGGTGGAATAATTCACCGATACCGATACCCTACCGATTGCTCCAAAACGACCGAATTGACCGATATATCGGTCGGGCTCTAATTCCAATGCCATCAAGGCCCGGCTATTTTAATTTTAATTTTTTTTTGTGACAAAATCAACTGCACATTTAGTCAACTAAAATATTATGATATTTGGTCGACTATAACGAGACTAAAACTGAAACATTTCAGATGACAAATACTAATAGAATTTGTATTCAAAAGCTTATGACTGCTGCTGTGATGTCTGACACTGGACAGGTGTAATACAGACTACAGAGACGGCTGAAAACAAAATGCAGGTGTACTAAACTGCACTCCTCCACAATATATGAATAGAAGTAGGCTATATCAACTTATGCTGGCTATTTTCAAGACAGTATAAAAAAGGATCGAATCATGCATTTAGCAATAAAAGGATGACATTAGGTACGAAAACAATCTGCAACATCAGAATCCATTTACGCATTGTAAGCCATTTGACAGTGCAGGCCACTGGCCACCGGGGGTGCTGTTGTATACTGTAGCTGATTTCAAGCACCTACAGTACCTTACCTTATGAATTTGGGTTCTGAAACTACTAATTTCCTGAGGAACCAGGTTTCATCCTAGCCATGGAATTATGTCTAATCTAATTTAGATCTGGATATAGTACAGAACTACTGTATTACTATACTATATTACTACATTTATGTAGCCTAATGTTTAGGCTACCTATCATGCTAGACTATATTGTTTATCTAGGAAAATGTTGCCAGAGAGATGTGCGGGACGAAAGTACCAAGACAGCAGATTAATGACAAATTTCATAAGAATTGTTCACTTTGTGATGCAAGTGTAGACAGTGATGAGTGGAAGCAGGGATTGAACCCGGGACTCCCACTGGCCAGACCAACGCACAACCAGTCGTGCTAATTGGGCTGAGCCCGATTGGCATGGCTGTTGTCGCTGGTTCATGACTGGTACTAACTGTGGGGGCTACAATCACCCCCCCGGTCTTTGGAGCGCGCCCTCGCGCTTCACACTTCACAACGTGGTTACCACGCAAGGATACCACGCTCCTCGTCCTGCCGACTACGCCAGATTGTAGTGATGCGCGGAAGCAGGGATTGAACCCGGGAATCCCACTCGCCAGTCCAATGCACAACCAGTCGTGCTAATAGGGCTGAGCCCGATTAGCAGGGCTGTTGTCGCTGGTTCATGGCTGGTACTAACTGTGGGGGCTACACAAGCATGACATTTGGCACAATAAGGGCCACTCTTATGGAAAAAAGCACTGGCCACAAATCAATCCAAGATGGCGACCGTTTTTTCAAGATGGCCACCACCTTAATAGAGCAGTTAGTGATCTTTCCAAGCCCCCAGAACGGCTTGTACATATTGAAGCTACCGAAGCTGAAAAATACATGCACGAGCAAAAGAGCGCGCCGCTGGGGTCTACAATAGGGTTCAATGAACGTCGAGTGACGTAATTACGTCTCAACGTAACACATTTTGGCACATACAGATGTGCCAATTTCCCCCACAATGCACCTGGATTCTGCTCCAGGTGCTTCAAAACACCACTGAGCAACTTGCATTGAAATGAATAGCTGGGGGCGGGGCTATCCGCAATACTGTATATACTCTATGGATCTTTCAGGTTGTGACACAAGGATGACATTTTTGGCACAATACTCCACTCTTATGGAAAAAGGTTCTGGCCACTCATAAATCCAAGGTGGCGACCGTTTTTTTCAAGATGGCCGCCAACTTAACGTTGGCCAGCGGAAATCTGGGCACCAAAACAGAGTGGACTTGGGAGAGTAGGCACCTTGGAAGAGTGGGCACTAGGGAAATGTGGGCACCAAAATGAAGTGCGCACCAGACCTCGGAAGAGAAAGCACTAAGAAATAATACGGGTGCCAAAACAGGAATACATTGAAGTCTTAAGTTTCATTCCCAAATCCCTCCGGACGCGATAACGATAACGATATGTCGGCGTTCACATGACGCTTTATCGTTGTGGTGTGGATGCTGCCATCCACTTCAATTGAAAACAATATTTTTTATCGTTATCGCGCCCAGTGGGAAAGGGCCTTAAGGGTAGTCAAGTGCCCACTGTTCCAGGTGAGTGGTGCCCACTCTTATAGTGCCCAGTCTTCCCTCCAAAATGGTGCCCAGATTTCCTATAGTGCCCACCCTTCCTATTTGGCATTTTAAACAGGCTAGGCCTGCTGGTCTTTTATGACAAACTGTACTTTTGCCCCAAAAAGGTATGTAGGCCTACTATTGTCCCGTCGTGAGGACACAAGTTTGGGTTTCCAATGGATAATTTCTGATTCTTGCATCCAAATGTAAAATGGATATTTAGAGAGGACGTGTAAGTCTCTCACTCTTATAACCATATGTAGGCCTATAAGAAAAAAAGTGGTACTCTCCCTACCTTACAGGTTGACACACACTGTGTGTGTGTGTGTGTGTGTGTGTGTGTGTGTGTGTGTGTGTGTGTGTGTGTGTGTGTGTGTGTGTGTGTGTGTGTGTGTGTGTGTGTGTGTGTGTGTGTGTGTGTGTGTGTGTGTGTGTGGTACTCTCCCTACCTTACAGGTTGACGTGTGTGTGTGTGTGTGTGTGTGTGTGTGTGTGTGCGGGCGTGTGCGTGCGTGTGTGTGTGTGTGTGTGTGCGTGCGCATGTGCGCGCCCTCTCTCTCCCCCTCTCTCTCGTCCATTCCATTATCACACGCACGGTGTTACACGCTCTCTGCGGGATGGGTCTATCCTCCTTTAAGTCACCGCCCACTGCCGTTCGTTCATCCTACCAGAGTAAGTAACCCAGAACCACATGAAACAGATACAGCCTCTGCTGGAGGTATCGGCTCTGTTCCGCAGAATCTGCATCGGTTCCAACACATGATGACCTGTCTGTCGCGTGTGACTGACCAGCAGCAGCAGCGCAGCGACACCGCCGTTACGTTCTAAGTAAAATACGCCATCATAAAGATCAGACGTCTTCAGGCAAGCTCTCCGTCCGCGCACGAGTGCTGGGTTCCGACCCAGAATCGGATCGGATTTGTGCGTGACTCTGCCTACTCCGTCATCTGTGTTGTTGTTGTTGTTGGGCCGGACTGGAGGAGAGGAGACGCAAGATGTGCGCGGAGAGAGAGAGATGCTCGATAGAGTGGATGAGGAGAAGCGCCGGAGTTCTGCGCACCACCGCACGCACACCTCTGGACATTAGCCGCGTTTGAAGAGCGAGAGAGAGAGAGACCCGACCTGGCTACGCTCCCTCCGGGCAGGACACCTACAGATCTAAGCCGATCCGAGCCGGGAGGAGGAGAGCTCTACGGACGGTACACCGCTATACCGTCTCCTCTCTCTACTCGTCGATCGGCACCCACCTACCCTCCCACCCCGCCTTGGGACTGCGGGAATAACCGCTCCGATCCCGACGTCAACCTGCAGGTGTGGAAAGCAGCGCTGCTGTCACGCACTGTCGTCTGTGTGTAACAGCCCGCACCTCTGCGCAAAAAAAGAAAGAAGGTAAATCATATGCGACCCGATGGCCGATGCACCGCCATGGCGCTGTGATGATGATGATGATGATGATGGCATGGTGCGGGAATGGAATCTTATGTCATTAAAACCGCGGCATTGGCGTGTATATAATATGCGGATCACGTATCTATGTGTGTTACCGCTTTGCATTGATTGACTGAGTGTGTGTGTGTGTGTGTGTGTGTGTGTGTGTGGGGGGGTGGGGGGGGGGGGGGGGTTGTTAATCGATCAGGTTAAGCTGCAGGCGTCTTGTCAAGGATATGTGGCATAAAGGAAAATGACGTAGGGAATTCCCACAGTAATCCAATAGCGTTGCAATGACAGCAGCACTGAAGCAGGTCCCCACATGCGTCATGTGCGCAAAAGCCCCCCACACACTGTAGGAGGATACATAGGCCTGCATAGCCTACAGCACACCGTACAGTAGGCTACTGGTTCTCAACGTCGCGGGTCTTCTGGGGGACCACCAGGCACCAGCGCGGTCCAAAATGGAACCTCTTCATCATACAGGTCTGCAGGGTCTTTAATGCTGAGAGTGTGAGATGGGTTGTTTTCTGCTTGGGAACCAAATCTACACTGTAAAAGTCTGCAGCGTTAATTTACCTCGGGGAGTGTTTTGGATCCATTTGTATGTGCACTCTCAGAGTTACAGACCTCTAAGGGTCCATTTGAACCCCTGCGCCCCAGTAGGGCTACTGCAGGGATGCTAATAGTGTAGGTCAGGATAACTCCAGTGTAGGATATATGTTTGTAGCCTATGGTACAGTATCCTACCCTACAGTACCAGTATGATACTTACAGTAAAGGATAATGTAGGCCTACCTGTATGGTCGACATCACAGCGAATAGTGTTGTGAGGCTGGTGGTTTGTGTGCACAGACTGAGATGCCCACTTCTCCATGTTGTGAAGCATTCAAACTTATGTACACCGACAGCTCAGATATGGTGTTTTCCAGCATTGTGCAAGGAAGGATGATTATTAATATTAGGTGCCATATCATTGATGAAGTTGTAATATTCCAGCAAGGTATATTGATGATGATGTTTACTCTACCAAGCCATAAGAACGTATAGCGGATTGGAGGAATGTCTTTAGAAAAAAGAAAAAATATGTGTTTTTTCCTAAATTAATTTCCTATTTATTACTTGCTCCAGCAAAGCATGCAAGTACGCCCTACTGCTTTCGGCTGCGTATAGGTATGTCGGTGTCTGTCTGTTTAAGCTCGTAGCCCAATCAGGGACCAGCATTTCTGGCAACGTCATCATTAACAGCCAATGAGGGACCAGCATTCCTGGTGATGCCAGTGGTGACACCAGTGGTGAGCACACCTCATGGCATGCTGTGCTGGCGCACAAGTACTGTGCACAAGGCGCAAGTTGGCACCTCGGCAGAGTGCAGTTCTAGTTTATACTTTGTCACGTGGCAGTGTACAAAAAGTAGCTAGAAAAGGCTATCTACAACTACAAGCTCACAATGTGTCATGAGTAGTTTCACCATTTCATTCATTTCATTTTCACCTATAACTATTAACTATTGTGTCTTGTGAAATCATTTTGGTGAATCCATTCCCAAATAAGCAAACAATAAGTCAGACCCTGAAAAAGATCAAGCCATTCTCTTTGTTTTTATGTTCAATGCAGCAGGTGAATATTGCCCCCGAAACTGGGGGGGATCGGTACGAACCGGAATCCGTTCCAGTGCCCTAGCTAAATCATTAGAGCATGCCCTGGGCTACATCTCATTTGACGCTTTTAGACGAAATATCCCTAACGCCCCCGACGACAAGAACCTATCATCAGTCTAACAGTACTAACTAACAGTACATAACTAATCTAAACTAGAGAGATGCCATTGCAAATTGCAAGTGTGGTTGCCGTGACTATATTCTGCAGCAAGTTAACTGTCATGTGAAGCTCAACCAATACTCCAGCTAGCACCACTCCTCAAATGTTTTTCCTTCAGTTTCCAATTCCATCTGATTTCCATCAATTTCAAATGGCATCCGATTCACAAAAAAAGTTTATCTAGTGGTGAAAATAAAGTTTCCCCAGATGTTGCCCTGTCGGGCCGTGTTGAGTCACACTTTCGTCTTGCCGTTAGAATTCCGTCTTACCGTTTCTCTAATAAATTAATGGCCATGTATGGAGATCTTGACAGTCCCTGTCCCTCTTATGCCCATATATGGAGATCCCTGATGTCATCAACATTAAGCCCATATCTTGGGATGTCCATATATGGAATAATGAGTACTCTCAAGAGCACTCTTGCAAACAGGGTACAACATGTTCTCTGACCAGATTGTTTGGGTATGGTCATTTGACGTCATTCTCAGTATTGCCTGGCGGTCTATTTATATACACACACACATATTTAACGGATCACAGAAAGGGCTTGAACACCATGTCGGAGTCACGGAGGAGGTTGAGGGAACAACGGAGGCTTCAAAGAAGGGTCAGGGAAGAACCAAGGGTCAGGGAAGAACAGAGATTGTTGCGGGAAAACCAGAGGCTGCTGCAGGAGAACGAGAGACTGATGGCCATATCATCAACCGCTGTCCCGGATGACTTCGATCCGGTTGTGGAGGTTCCATCAGCGGATCTAATAGACCGCCTGCCACGCACTACCATCAAAAACCCTGTGGAGGACGACGTCTGTCCGATCTGCTTTGGTGAATACGTTCGAGGGGACGTGTGCGCTCGCATGCCCTGTGACCACGGCTTCCACGGGCCCTGCATTGAGCGCTGGCTGCAGAGGTCTGGCAAATGCCCTGTGTGCCGGCGGGTCTTGGCTCGCCGCTAGCCCCCGGGAGCGTGCTGATATTGGGACATAGCATCTGTTCGACGGTCCATTCTTTAGACACAGGTGAATGTTAACCTGGGGAAAAGTTAACCTGCCGACGCTGGTGAGTAGCTAACCTGCCGACGTGAGTGAATGTTAACCTCTAATCCTAACCTCAGTAACTGTTACGCGAGTGAGTAGCTAACCTGCCGACGCTGGTTGTCAAAAGAATGACATATCGAAAGAGCGAGATTCCCCCCTAGCCCCCTAGTGCCGTAGACCAGAGGTTCTCAAACCTTCTTTTGCCTCAGGTCATCCCCTCCAAATAACCTTTTCATCCAAGGCACACAAGGACAACTTTAATATCTGTTTCCGTTAGGACAGATTGAACATCTATGATCTCAGTCATCTCCATATTTGGTAAAAGTACATTTTTTGCATTTTCCTATTCATGGCAATGGAGAAAATGTATTCACTTATAAATAATGAATATAATTAAACTATATATAAACATATAACATATCTCTTACCAAAATGGAAGCACACGATTCCTGATGAGGCCGGTCGATTTGACATATGGCCTGAAGAACTGGGAGGAGTAGCGCGGCACAATAAAGTTTATCCGGAAAGCTGGATGGACAGACGGACGGACGGAAGAAGAAAGTTGGAAAAGTACTATAGTGTGGTTTCCCTGTTAGGGCAACCACACTAATAACCGTTTTTACTAAGTATAAGTGGTTAAACTGGAGTGACGTTGATGAATTCCAACTATTATCAAAGTATTCTGAGTCACCCCTGGACTGGCATCACAGCACCCTAGGGTGCCAGGGCCTCCACCTTGAGAAGCCCTGCCATAGACGCCTCGCACCCCATCTCGCGTATAGTCCACGGCCCCTCGCAGAAGACTCCCAGAATCACTTTTCATTTTAATACTTCAGTATTGCGATGTTTTCCGTCGTCGTCTTCAAGACAAATTGTTGACCGATGGACTTTAACTTGGTGTGCGTTTCGCTGAAAACCCAAGAGAGTGATGCAGCTGTGTAGGGATGGTCATTTAAAATAAAAGCCTTAACCGGTATCCGAACCTCTTTAAAGGTGAATTAACCATTAACATTCTATAGCGTATAGAGTGGGGAGTTAGTTGGATTGTTGGTTGTCCAGAACTGATCGATCGACTTCAAACATGGTGTGTGTATTGCAGAGGAATTAAAAACATATATATACTCACAAGATCAGCGATTTTGCCGATCGGCTATTTTCACTATTTCGGTCCCGGAGAGAAATCACATTTCTTGTTTTTCACTGACGAAAACAAAATAAAAACTAAGCTATAATGACTAAAAACAATAAATATATTGACAATTCCGTCAACAAATAAAAACTAGGGAGGGACTAGTGAAGAAGAGATCCTGTAGAACTAAAAGACAAGTCATTTTATGTTTGGTTGCGCTCGGGTGTTGCGCTCTGAAAATAGCGGGTCGACAAGCTCGACAAGCATTTTTCAGCATGCCACCAAGTATAAATACCACGCCATCAAGGCCTGCCAAAATAGTACAATGTAGATTCAACACAGAAAAAAGGGTAAATTGTGTTCTGCTATGCCGCTGAAATGTGGAACGCCCGAAGGCCTTAAAGCAATGTAAATCCCTACCTTCCTTTAAAACGGCACTGAAAAGCCACTTAGAGGTGGCTGCTACTCAAAACTGGTAACTGAAAACAAAGCCTATCCTTACTGTACCTCTCTTGTAAATACCACTTATTTTGGTAGACAGACTTTCTATCTGTTTGTCATTCAATGTTATATGAGTTTAAAAAATCACACCCGTGTGAACTGAGCGGTGGTTTACCCCCCCCCCCCCCCCCTTCTCCCCTGTGTGTGTGTGTGCGTGTGTGTGTGTGCCTGGCCTGGCCTGGCCTGAAAACAGCGCCCCTCCCTTAACATGTGTGGTTAGAAAAGGTACTACACCACAGGCTTGAGGCTACATACGGACGCACCCACCACGGACGCACCCACCCACATACACGTACCTCTACACACACGGCCACGTATAGGAGCGGCGTGACCACCGCTCAAAAATAACTAAACAAACCATAGGCTTTTTCAGTGTATCCTTTTAGTTGACCTTGTACCAGTGAACTGTACTATCATGAAACTGTTTCTTTTCCTATGTAAACTTCTAATAAAGTCTTCAATCAATCAATCAATCAATCAATTCAGTCGACTAAAATCTCATGATATTTAGTCAACTAAAACTAAACTAAAACTAAAACTTTTGAGGTGACTAAAACTAAAGGATATTTTATCCAAAAGTCTGACTAAAACTAAATCAAAATCAACAAGGAGTAGTTCGCCCCAAAATGATATATGTATATTCTATTGATTGCTCTGTCAATAGAATGCCATGGAGACTTGAGTTCAATAAATAAAATTAAAAAATATGTATTTGTCGCATTCCAAAGACAAAAAACGTATTGTATTAAAAGTACCCCCATTGATTTCAGATGGGGACCCAATTTACGGAGATTATTGTCTTGTAAGAATGCGACAATGCGACAAATACAAACTAGACAAATACAGACTATGGTTGCCATGCCTATATTCTGCAGCAACCTGTGTCATTCCTCGATCTAGCACCGAGAATGCTGCTGATTGGCCGAGTGTTATCCAGAACATTAAAAATGCTTCCTGATTGGCTAAGTGTTATCCAGAACATTAAGAAGTAAGATGGGCTAGAACTATAATGTGTTGCTTACAGCAAACACACTAATAATAATAATAACTAGACAGATGCAATTTTAAATTGCGAGTGTGGTTGCTGACGGTTGCTGACTATATTATACAGTAAGCTAACTGTCATGTGAAGCTCAACCAATTGATTCCCTATTGATCACCACTCCCATTGATTCCCTACTGATTCCCACTCCCATTGATTCCCTATCCCTGCCATTTCCAATGGCAGCGGAAAAGTTACCCTAGAAGTCTATAAACAGTTACCCTAGTCTATAAAGTTTTGGTTAAAGTGAATATGCCTATAGTGAATGCTGTATAGCTGTTTTTTGTATTTATTTTTTATCCTGTTCTCCCAGATTGTTGGGGCTGGTACTGAGTATAGCTTTACCTTCTTGGGTTATGATGCGTTAAAGTAATGTGATATGGTGACAAATCAGAATAGGGCAGTTGTCACAAACATCCTCTCTCCTAACCGATTGTCTTTCAAAGGCTAAAAGCAAGTGACAAACGTGACTCGTGCTGACGTTTGTGGGACGTGAAGACGAGAGACCTGGCAGAACAATCTTTGTATTACAGTAATCTTCCACGGTGCTATCCGTTGGATCCATATGTCACGATTCACTTTCATATCAGCTGCAGCTTGATCCCACGGGCTCTCATCAGTCATGGCACTCTGTCACCTGAAGGGCAGAATACAGATTAAAGATTAGAGATTACCACATCTACAGTATGTGAAAGTAATAAAGCTTCTGGGGATCCATCATTTCAATTGTGTATGGCACTCTCAACCAGTGGTCAGGGGACCACCTGTGGTCCTTGAGGACAGCAGTTAAATTATAGTTTTACATTCGCATTACTTAATTTACCAGTAAGACTACCTAATCGGGAGATAAACAACCGCCAGGTCGCATACACAAACTTTAGAAGGCAATGGTAGCCAATCAGGAGGGAATATGGGAAATGGGAAAGATCCATGTTGATGACTTTGGCGTGTACCGCTTCACGTGATTTTAGGGCAAAATATGTAGGAGCTGTGTCCAAAAATGTGTTTTGCAAGAATTGGCCTCATGGTGGCGCTAGAAGAGGGGAATGTGAGGGTTGGAGGTTGTGATTTGGCAGCCAAGGAGTGTGTGTGCAAAGTTTGGCTTGGATCGGGGCAACAGTGGCGGAGATAGAGTTAGTAGGGTCTCAAACCAAGGTTCTGTGACCATCCTCTGGCAAGGATATTTTGATGATTGATTTGACCTCTATGGACCCTTTATAAAAGATTTAGCTCCCAGGTCCCTCGCAAAAATCCCAGGCTTTTTTGCTAGAAGCCGCTAGAGCTGGTGTCCCATTAACTTTACATTACAGGGAAAAAAAGCTAAAAATTTATCTGCTTTAAGTAACATATGAGGGGTCAAACTAGGGGTTTCTCATGATTCTGAAACCATTAGAAGCATCTGTTTTGCACAAAAAACATTCCTTGGGCTAAAAAACGGCCCACAAGACTATGATTTAGTGATGAAAAGTGATGAGTCATCACTTTTCACACTTCTGTGGGGGCCGTTTTAGCCCAATGAATGTTTTTTATGCAAAACAAATGTTTGCAATGGATTTAGAATCATGAAAACCCCCTAGTTTTACCCCTCATATGTTACTTAAAGCAGATACATTTTTTGCTTTTTTTCCCTGTAATGTAAAGTTAATGGGACACCAACTCTAGCGGCTTCTAGCAAAAAAGCCTGGGATTTTTGCGAGGGACCTGGGAGCTAAATCTTTTATAAAGGGTCCATAGAGGTCAAATCAATCATCAAAACATCCTTGCCAGAGGATGGTCACAGAACCTTGGTTTGAGACCCTACTAAGTAGTAGCTTGCGACCTGACGGTCGCAACCTCAAGGCGCAGTCTAATTGCATCAGCTAACAAAGTATTTATACATTCTATCACTAACGTTGGGTGAAATTCATCTGAAAACCTTGCCTGTAGAAAAAGGTACCCAAGGACCCGCCCACCTCTCAGACTTTAGCAACATTATAAAAATCACATAATTACAGTTTGGGTGAAATACACCAAACCTTAGTGGTTAATCCATTTAAATGCCTTATTGTAATGTAG
>NC_137829.1:38374625-38454625 GCF_963921795.1 Nannobrachium achirus
TCTACATGCTCACAACCCATGGGAACCACTGCTCTATAGCAGTGGTTCTCAAACCTTTATTATTTGAAAACTTTAGTTGCTAGTTACTTTGTAGACCTTTATTATTATTACAAAACATACATACCATAACATTTCAGCCCTATATACATTTAGTGTGTTTGTATGCCATTTGCGATGTGACGCATTGTGAGCTGAGATTTTTAGACTTGATTTTTAGATTTGAATACTTGTGAAACAGGACATTCTGCACGATGAGTATTTTACTTTTGGTACTTTAAGTACATTTTAATTCCAATACGTTTGCACTACATTGCAGTATTGATACTTTTACTTAACGAGGGATTGGAGCGCAAAGGGCCTAAGTGACATTTTCATTTTTTTCACAGGACAGTTTTTCATTGATTGTAATAATTAAACTACAAACAACATTAAAAAAGTATAATTTAAAATACATTCATTGAAGCCTAATCTGTATTAAAGTATAGATTGATTAAACATATTTATTTTTATTAAATAATTACAATCAATGGAAAGCTGTCCTGTGAAAAAAACGAAAATGTCACTTAGGCCCTTTGCGCTCCAAGCCCTAATAAGTAAAACATTTGATTACTTGTTTCTGGCGTTCGCGTGATGATGTACTGAGC
The DNA here is from genome assembly GCF_963921795.1 of Nannobrachium achirus. NCBI lineage: Eukaryota > Metazoa > Chordata > Actinopteri > Myctophiformes > Myctophidae > Nannobrachium > Nannobrachium achirus. The sequence goes on from NC_137829.1 coordinate 38,375,270, forward strand.
TGGTATTGTTTCTGGTTGGAATGCACAAACCAAACATAAAATGACTTGTCTTTTAGTTCTACTGGATCTCTTCTCCACTAGTCCCTCCCTAACTTTCTATTCTAGTTTAGATTTATTTACTAAAATTGTCAACATATCTTAATTTTAGTCATCATAGCTTAGTTCTCATTTAGTAGTCAGCGAAAAATGATAGTCGTCACATTATTTTCAGATTTGAGTCCACACTCCACACCCAAATTCATTTATTTGGGGGGTCCTTGACGTGAAAAACTACCACTGAGAACGAGTGAGTTAAAACCATGGTTTCATGCTAACGCACAGTAGTTTGGTTGAAGTTGATGTTAATGTTAATAGTTTAATGATGACCATGTGGCGAAGCATACTCCATGTGGCGACCTCATCCCATGGCAGTTAGCATCTAGGATTGTGTGAATCCTCCTCGGAGCAATAAAATCTTCTGAGGCTTTATGGGAACCCCCTCCCCCCCTTTCGGCACACGTGAGGTGGATTTATGTTTGCCAGCATCTGCGATGAAGATTTTATTCTGTCATAAATCCCTCTAGGCGGGGGAGGGTGTGTGTGTGTGTGTGTGTGTGTGTGTGTGTGTGTGCGCGTGTGTGTGTGTGTGTGTGTGTGTTTGTGCGTGTGTGTGCACGTACTTTACACATGTACATATATGAGTGTGTGTGTGTGTGTGTGTGTGTGTGTGTGTGTGTGTGTGTGTGTGTGTGTGTGTGTGTGTGTGTGTGTGTGTGTGTGTGTGTGTGTGTGTGTGTGCGTCTGTGTGCACGTACTTTACACATGTACATATATGAGTGCAAGTGAGTTCTGCGAGTGGAGATGCAGTGTGTGTGTGTGTGTGTGTGTGTGTGTGTGTGTGTGTGTGTGTGTGTGTGTGTGTGTGTGTGTGTGTGTGTGTGTGTGTGTGTGTGTGTGTGTGTGTGTGTGTGTGTGTGTGTGTGTGTGTGTGTGTGTGTGTGTGTGTGTGTGTGTGTGTGATTTAGTGTGTGGTCATGCAGTGGGGAGCTGTGTGTGTTCGTGCGTGCGTGCGTGCGTGCGTGCATGGGGGAGGCGAGGGTGGCGGGGTAATCTCGTCAGCCCAGGGTTATCTAGTCTCATATCGTGGCTTGTTTCAATAAGAATGGTTGAATGTTCATCAACACACACAGATCAGTCCACATCAACAATAAACCACCACCAACGCACAATCCTTTCATGCAGGTGTTGTCTAGGGATGGGAGGATAGGAAAATCAACACATCGACTGCCATTTATTTAATTTGTTCATTAGCCTCTGCCGCGTTTTTCTTTCTTTTTTTTTTTTCAGAGTTCTTACCTTATTTCGAATTTGAAATGGTACCATATTATAATGAGCATTAGCGGGGAGCAATTATATGAAAGATTGTGAAGTCGTCCTTTAAGGAGTAGATGACAGAGTACAGCATCTTGCAATGGGCCTGGTGTACAAGACACACTATACCACTAAGATACCCAAGTACCTGACAAAATACTTTGAAAATGTTAAGGATGTCCACAATTACAACACCAGATGCAGCGCCACAGATCACGTTCAACCCAGAGTCAACTCAAACAAAGGGTCAAACTCGTTCTCCTGCTATACCACCAAAATGTGTAACGCCTTACCGAAGGCCTTAAAGGAGTGTAGATCCTTAACATCCTTTAAAATCGCCCTGAAAATCCACTTACAGGCGGCAGCCGCTCATAACTGGTAAAAACAAAACAAACCTAGCCTTACCTGACCCTTCTATTGTAAATATCTTTATATATTTTGCACGTTTTTTTGTTTTGTTTTTTCTGACAATAACTACTGCATAGTACTGTGTTCTATCCGTCTGTCGTTCAATGTTATATATGAGATACAGTAAAGGTTTCCTGTGTAAATAAGCCGAAAAAGCTTACTAGGATCTCCTTTTAGTTGACCTTGTACCAGTGAACCAGTGAAACTGTACATTTTTTTTCCTATGCAAAAGTCATCTGTGTGTGTGTGTGTGTGTGTGTGTGTGTGTGTGTGTGTGTGTGTGTGTGTGTGTGTGTGTGTGTGTGTGTGTGTGTGTGTGTGTGTGTGACTGTGTGTGTTGGAAGCAGGGTTTTGAACAGCATTTAATCCATGGATCTGTTGTGCTGCTCATCAACTTGATATTAAATAGTTTCACTCTCTGCTGTTCCAGAGGGGCCACTTAAATACCAGCTGTACACAGGCTGATGAACATTAAACAGACTAATGTGACAATTGCCGTTTGTGCATTATGGAAATGCTGTGCTGCAACATAACCAGTATACAGTATTAACCCACTAAAGACCTGAAAAATACTTACAGTAAAAGTAAGCCATTTACCATGAGAGGGAGTGGGTTGTTGGCTGATTTACCACTGTTTCAGGGTTGTGGCACAAGGCTTTCGTGCCACCCTGAAACAGTGGTAAATCAGCCAACAACCCACGGCCCTCGAATGGTAAATTGCTTTTCTACCACTTCTATCATAGTTGTAACTTGCAAGGTTATTTAGTTATACAACTGTAACACAACAGTGGGCGGGGTCCATGAGCCAACTCAAGGTTGTTGACTGATTTTTGGGACATAAACAATATGACATAAATACTTTTTAAATGCATGGTGTATCACCTTTAACTCTGAGAGTGTACAAATGGAACCCTTACAGGTCCATTTGGTTCCATTTGTACCATTTGTAGTTGGGGCTCCAAATTTAACTCTGAGCGTGTACAAATGGAACCCTATCATAGTAGGCACCGCGGTGATAAGCTATCCACCGTGGTGTAGTCTTTTTAAGTCATAAAACTACAACATTACGTCATTACTCGCGGTGAAGAGCTATCCACCCCGAACCCCGACACATCTCTCTATTTTTACTTTCAGACAGATCGGCCCATCACCCCATTCACTGATTGGTCGATCTAGACCAGTCAGTCACAGTGATAGGACTTCACCGTGACTGACTATGATAGCCTCCACTTGTTTTCCCAATTTAGGTGGATAGCTTATCACCTAAAATTTGCGGTGATAGGCTCTTCACCGCAGACTCTGATCAGGGCTTTACAGGTCCATTTGGTTCCTTTTCTAGTTCCATGTTTTGGTTTCGTTCCATTTGTAGTGTTAGTCCTTGAAATGATCAAGTTCAAGTCCACATAACCAGCTCTGACAGTGTTAAAAAAGTTCCAGAAACGGTTCCAAATGTGATGAAACCGATTCCTGTTCCTTGATGTTGGAGCCAGTTCAATGCCGGAATCCCAATCTTAGTGATGTGACAATAAAGTGGAATCTTAGTTAAATTTAGAACGGGTACACATTATTGTGTATCATTATTTTATGCTTTAACTATTGAAAAATAGCAGATATACAAGCTCACAGCGCGGCACCGAGTGCCGCTCTGAGAGCTTGTAGATCTGCTATTTTTGAAAAATCTTGAAAATTAGAAGTGTCTTTTGAATCCTTCTAAGATTTTTTGAAAAACCTATGTTTCTATGTCAACAATCTGGCTAGCCATCGTCAAAGAAAAGATCCTTTTCACTTAAATGGAGCTCAGTTAGTCTGTTCTTGAGAGACTACTATGTCAGTGGTTATTTCGCCACGGACCCGCATCTCAAAATATCTAGTTCCAGGGACCCCCCCAGAAGCAAAATTTTAGTTACAAATGTTCGCTTTGAAAATACATATATTCAAACATTTTCACAAATATTCACGACTTTTTCAAAAAATAGCAGATCTACAAGCTCGCGCTGTGAGCTTGTATATCTGCTATTTTTCACTGGTTAAAGCATTCAATAATTCTAGGCCTAAATGGGTTAAGGATCTCTTGAAAGCATACTGATGTCTCTCTCTCTCTCTCTCTCTCTATCTCCCTCTCTCTCTCTCTCTCTCTCTCTCTCTCTCTCTCTCTCTCTCTGTCTAGGTCCACGTTGTGCTGTGAGTTTGGAGCCGCTCGCGTTCTGACCGAATGTCGTGACCCCTCTCCTCTTTGGCGCTGCGTTCAGTGACACAGAGAGGTTCGGTCATGGCCAGGACTGTTACCAGAAGAGCGCCGGCCTCTCGGGAGCAGTGATCGACGCGCAGGGATCTGGCGTCAGCCTCCCACTCTTCAGAGAGTGAGGCTATCAGCGGTTGAGTCAACGAAGGTTCCTCAGATGAGATGACGTCGCTTTGAAGCCCAGCCCCAGCCCAATAAGACTCCTCATATCATCTGACCCCGTTGTCGGGTGGTCTCCTTATTTACCGCCCCTCCCCCCCTTGTCCTCGGTATAAGCCTGTCGCCATGCGTCCGTCCCTGGCCACCGCGGTCCTCCCGGCCCGGACCCGATCCCACAACCCGCCCAACCTGTCGGTGGGGGGCCGCGATCACCTGTCGGCGCCGCGCCGGCGCAGCCCCCACCTGCGGCACACGCTCAGCCCCGACAACCTGCGCAGCCTGGCGGAGAGGGGCGGCGCGCACTCGGACGCCGCCTCCGTCATGAGCGCGCCCATCGGCCTGTCGCGGGCCAACAGCGACACGGACCTGGTGACGTCGCAGGGCCGCTCGTCGCTGACGGCCAGCACGCTGGACTTCACCATGAACCGCGGCCAGAACCTGGTCATCTCCTGGGACATCAAGGAGGAGGTGGACGCCACCGACTGGATCGGCCTGTACCACATCGGTGAGCCCTGAAACGTAAAGATGGTGCACAGGGACAGTGTTTCTCAAAGGTTTACATTTCAAGGTCTCCCCTTAAAGGGGTCATGACATCAAAAAAATATGTATATTTTATTTATTTTTTTGCTTTTTTCATGTTTCCTGACCTCAATGAGAACATTCAACATTCAACCTTCAGTGTTTTTTCTGTAATCTGTAGTTTTTTGAATAATTAGGCTCAGAAAAGTGAGTTAAAGCTATACTGTGTAAGTTGCTCAACTAGTGGTCAATAGCGGTATAGCAAACCGTGGTCGCGTCTGCATTTTTCTCGCATCCCTCTCCGACCAGGCATTCTCCTACACCAGACCAGAGTAATGCTGTTAATGCTGTTGTTATGTTGAGGCAAGTTACAGTACTTCCTGAGAAGACGGCAAGACGCGCTGATTGGCCGGCAGTGTATGATCTGCGCTGTGATTGGCCGGTAGGGAGTCACGTATACAGAATGATGTATACAGAATGATGCAGATGACGTAATTTTGCCGGGAAAAACAGTCCCGGTCACGGCCACACGGGCTCAGTAGAACACATATAAAGAAAAGGCTTTTGGGGCTGAAATTAACAGAGTGGGTGTTCTAAAACTTTAGCGATTTAATAGTTAGGACAATTTCAAGATTTGTTTTATTAAAAAAGTTACATAGTATAGCTTTAATTTTTCTCTGGACATCATCATCATCCAGGGGAGGATGTGGTTGTAGGGGAGGGTGAATCACCCTTGATGTTACTTTCCACTGTGTTTGTATCGTTCCAATGCACCATTTACCAGTTCAGTTGTTGAGTTCCCCCTCCCCTACAACCACATCCTCCCCTGGATGATGATGCGTACGTCCAGAGGCAAATGAACCCACTTTTCTGAGCCTAATTATTCCAAAAACTACAGATTACAGAAAAAACACTGAATGTTGAATGTTAATTCTTTTGGGTGTAATTAGCCAGTAGCTATGCCCCTCCCAAAAAGCTTTTGTCCAATGCTAGCTTAGAATAACTTCCTGCTTGCCAAGGTTTGCCTTGGCAACAGCCTTGGCAAGCTGCCGGTTGCTAAGCTAGCATTGGACAAAAGCTTTTAGGGGAGGGGCATAGCTACTGGCTAATTGAGGTCAGGTAACATGAAAAAAGACACAAAATGTTATTTTTTTCATTTTTTTTTTTTATCTCATGACCCCTTTAAAGGACAACTCCGCCCTAAATCACTTCTAGGCTCATTTTCCTACTTATATTGATCCAAAATGACAGTCCATGGGGTCTATTAGGCACAAATGCCCCTGTTGTCCAGTTTCCCCAGCAGAACCCAGCAGCTCTCATAGCATAGAGTGGAGCCTATAAGCCTATCACCAGTGCTTAATTTGTGGGGGAACATGTATTTTTCTTTGCTTTATATGTTCATGTTTTTGATTTCTTGTAAATCTTTCTGATGTGGTGCTTCATAAGTGACAGTGAAACACAACAAGATTCCCTGTGATTGGCCAGTACAATCACGTTGATCTGCAGTTGTGCCGAAAGCTCACCCCAAAACATGATTTATGAGATTGTGATGGCTTGTGTGGGACAACCAAGGCATGGATGTGTTTGTAATGACAACTAGTAACACATTCATGAAAGAAAATCACTTTTGACTGCAACAAATAGTATAAAAGCAATAGGCTCCACTCTATGTTAGCTGCTGGGTTCTGCTGGGGAAACTGGACAACAGGGGCATTTGTGCCTAATAGACCCAAATGGACAGTCTTTTAGGATCAATATAAGTAGGAAAATGAGCCTAGAAGTGATCTAGGGCGGAGTTGTCCTTTAACTCTGACAGTGTCCATTTGGTTTCATTTGTATACTGTCACAGTTACAGACTTTTATGGGTCAATTTCGACCCCCATAAAGGAACTCATTAAGTCCCTGGAATTCACTTTGAGAACCACTGCCCAGAGAGATAACAAATCGTAGGGAAGATGGCGCTATTTCTCAGTCATGTTATGAACGTTTGGAATGTGTTTGAGCTTGTTTGGATGGATGAGAGGCTGGTGTGTGTGCGGACTGTGCGCGCACACACTGGATGTCGGTTACTAGAGGTGTAACGATACACTTTCAGATTTATATTGAAGGGATAGTCCCTCGACAGGGTCCCATACAAATATGAACAATAGACACATACGGACGGTACAATAATATTGTTATTGTTAACTTATTACATTTTCACCATCTGTGTATATTGTACAGATACATTCATACATAGAGAACCACTCGGAGGAAAATAGCAGATCTACAAGCTTAACAATTACAAAGTGCCTCAAGCTCAGACATCATACTCTTAGATCAGGGTAGAGTTCTCAACGGGCCTAAAAATTAAGGCCTGGCCCTAACTGCGCCCTAACTGGGCAGGCCCGAGGCCCTACCCGGCCTGACTAGTTAGCATACATTTTAGGCCCTACCTGGCCCGAAAACGTCGGGTCGGGTATGGTCGGGTCCATCATATAATAATAGTAATAAAATAATTGAGCCCGAGCCCTACCCGGCCCGACTAATTAGCATACATTTTAGGCCCTACCGTACCCTAAATGTCGGTCGGGTTCGGGCAGAATTTGAGAACTCTAGATCAGGGGTATTCAACGTTTTTCGGACCAAGAACCGTACCTCTTAGCTGAGAGAGAGATGAAGCAGGGACACCTCATTGTATAATATTGTTTTGCTGATTAAACTCTAGATATCTTCATAGACTTGTTTGGCAGCACTGTCATCAGTGTATGTTGGATTCATGTGTATTTTCAGACATTTAACCACTTAAACCCTCGTAAACTTGACCTTTCACTCTGTAGTTGATCTGCTCTTTTTCCCCCTCTGCACAAAACTTATTTGCCCAGTTTTGGGCTATAGTTCTCCTCGGAATAGGGATGCTAGGGTTCAAGTGGTTAATTTAAAATGAATTTCATATTACACAAAGATTTACAGTTTACAGTTTAGGCATTTAGCAGACGCTCTTAATCCAGAGCGTCTTACAATAAGCAAGGCAATAAATACATCGATACAATAAGAAAGGTAATATACATCAATACATCAACCTTAATACGTCAATTGCATAGAAATATCAATCTAGAAAAAAATAACGTGCAGACCAAGCACCTAATCTGTAAAAAACTTTATATAAACCCTAAGAATTCTATCTAGCTTTCATGTATTGTCATTGAGGGTAGGCGAGTGCTATGATAAGTAGGGCATTCACGAATAGTGATTTTTAGTATTCGAATGATTCGTCCTCAAAAGTATTCGAATAGTCGAATATTCGACAGGACTGGCCAAACTGTAAAATATTAAGTAAGCAAGAGGCGAACATTGTGAAAATAGCCGATCTACATGCTCACAACGCCTCGCGTTGCGAGGCGTTGTGAGCATGTAGATCTGCTATTTCCACAATATTTATCTGCGGAACCGAGTCACATTAAATGTAATACCTACAATTCCAAGTGCTTGTCAGGGTGGGGGTCCCCAGTTCAAATATGTTTATTTTGTAGGTCACTGCCTATAAAAAGGGTTGAGAACCCCTGGTATAGAGCATTAACAAATTCATCCACCAGGAGCATTGACAACTCATTCCTATGACTTCCTATCTAGCCAAGCCTAAACGATATATTTTTTAAAGAGAAAACAATAAAAAAGATAAAAAAATAAGCGAATATTCAACTTCGGTGAACAACGTCAAATAGTGACTTTGATATTCTAATATTCTAATATTTGGTGAATGCCCTAATGGTAAGTGCTATGGGCTTAGGTGGATTTGGCGGCCCACTTGTAGTATCCCTGAGGAGTCGGACCACCCTGTTGAAGAGCCCCTGTCGTAGATCAAAACAAGTAAAAACATAGGAACCTTTTAGCTTTGAACTTGCAGGAGGAGTTCGTTCAGGACCTGGGATGACCTGACACTAGTTCTTCTTTTTAAATGGTTTAGAGGCAACCAGCTGATCCCGGCTTTTCAATTTTATTTTGAGACCAGGAGGATAGTCAGGATCCTCCGATGCAAGTGGTCAGGGGCGTCACAATGGGGGGGAAAGTGGGACTGAGTTACCAGGGCCCAAGGTGGAGGGGCCTTAACTATTCTATACTTTAGCTATTGAGAAATAGCAGAGCTACAAGCTCACAGCGTAGCACCGAGTGCCCCGCTGCAAGCTTGTAGATCTGCTATTTTTGAAAAGTCATGAAAATGGTGTGCAAATCTTTGAATATGGGTGCATCTCTCCACTCCGACATGTCTCCTTTCCGACATGTCTCCATTCCGACACTAACCCTATCTCTACCCCTACCCTAAACCTTAGGCCCATGGGGAGTGTCGCCACTCCGACAATAAGAAGTCCATTTCGGAGTGGCGACATGTCGGAATGGAGAGAGCCTCCCTTTGAATATATGTATTTTTTACGCGGACATTTGTAACTCAAATTTTGCTTCTGGGGGGGTCCCTGGAACTAAATATTTTGAGATGGGGAGTCCGTGGCCAAATACATATCATTTTGGGGGTCCTTCACATGAAAAAGTCTGAGCACCGCTGACATAGAAACACAGGTTTTTTTTTCTTATCTTTTTTTGAAATATTCAAAGACTTGCACGATTGCACGACTTGTTCACGATTTCTCAAAAATAGCAGCTCTACAAGCTCGCAGCGCGGCACCGAGTTAAAGCACAAGATAACGGGTAATAATGCGTTCCCAGTCTAAATGGGTTAAACCCCCTCCTCCCCCTATGAAGAACATTCATGGGGGGGCCCCGCAGTGAATCCTCGTACCCAGGGGCCCAGAATTCGTTGCGACACCCCTGCAAGCGGGTCGATACTGAAACCCAAGCTCCGCACCACCGAGGCCCAAAGGCTGAGTCAACGGGCGTGTACGATAACACACACACCATCACAAAACTACACACGCCTGGGGGAGGGGGGGTCTCCAATAATGCCTGCTAATCCTGCTTAGGGACAGTTATTTGACAGGAAGGAAAATAAATTGACCCACATGCCTGAAGAAGAGTTGCTGTCGCAACGCTCCCCAAACAAAATGTGTCCATCCCAGTGAAAAACAATATGCCCATTGTGCGCAGCCCTGGCATTATTTGTTGTTGACAACATTTTTTTTTTCTTTTTTTTTAGGCGAGTCGGGTCAAATAAAACCTTAACCCTGTCTACAGTACTTCGTTCACCAAGGTCACCACAGGGGTCACTCGTTATGGCACGCCCAGAAACTGTGCCTCTATAGCAGGGGTGCCCACACTTTTTTGACCTGAGAGCTACTTTTAACATGACCAGCTCGACATGATCTACTACCCACCAAAGAAATTACCTGAGGGGGCTTTGGTATAATGGCACTGGCGTTACGTATAAAACAACGCGATTGTAATGAGGGAAAATACTTCATCCCATTCTGTATGGAAGTGATAGGTTTCTCTTGAACTCTTGAAAACAAAGCATTGCATTGGGAGGTTTGACTACTTTAGAAGCCATGAAGGGAGCTGGCAGGCCCTTCTTGATGTCAATCAATCAAGCCACCTTAATTCAAGTGATAGGTGCCAAAAAGAGGGGTTTCGCAATGTTTTAATTATATTTGTTTAGGGCTAGGGCATGTCATGATTGTCATGTGGTCTACCTGCACAGCCTTTGTGATCTACTGGTAGATCACAATCTACCTTTTGGGCACCCCTGCTCTATAGGGTTCATATGGTTAAAGGGTCTACACCATGAATTTACATTTTTCCAATTTTTATGTATTTTTTTGGTGTGCCACCAGCACATTCTATCCTCACAAAGTCCTATTTCTGACCATTGTGTCTGTCTCAGTTTATGGGCTGATCTATGTAACCACGTCTCAGAACGGGCTGTCTGATTTTAGGTCCGATTGTGACATCACAATCGGACCTACTGCTACTGCTGTGCTGAGTGGGGGTGGGGAGGGGCGGGCAGGCCTGAGAAGGAGGCAGGAGGAACTGGGAGAGGGTTGGGGAGGGGTGGGCAGGCCTGCTGAGCAGGAGGTGGGGAGGAGTGTGGGGCCAAAACTGGCTCAATAGCGCAGTCCTCCCACTCAGGACAAGGTGGTCCTGCAGCTGGACATGCTCTGAAAGCCAGGCAGAAATGACAGGGGCTCTGTATTCAGGAGTGGTAATTTAGCCTCAAACCTTTTGAAAAACATTTTTGGGACACAAACAATGTTATATAAATTATTTATAAATGCATGGTGTAGAACCTTTAACTGACAGATCATCACATTATACAGCAGGCAGGCAGTGGTGCCATTGTAAGGGTGCTGTCGATATTTAGACATAACATTTGTTCTACGTCCCAGTATTTCAACGCAGGTGAATGTTAACCTGGTGAAAAGCTAACCTGCAGACGCTGGTGAATGTTAACCTCTATGCCTAACCCAAACCCTAACCTCAGTAACCCTGACGCTGGTGAGTAGCTAACCTGCTGTAGTCAAAGTATTGACAAATAGAAACAGTGAGATTTCACCCCATTGTAAATGCACAAACATAACAATTAAGATTTCCGTGCAAACAAGAAGCTTTCTTTGTACGAGTGTCTTGTTTCTTAAGACAGAACTAGATTAAGTCGTCCTTGATCTCTCATCAGGTAAATCAATACATCAATTAAACCCACGTTGACCTCTAGTTCTTTCTTTTTTTACGGTTTGGATCTGATGGCTCGTTAACCTCTACAGTTTGTGTGTGTGTGTGTGTGTGTGTGTGCGTGCGTGTGTATGTGTGTGTGCAGGGGTGTCACAAGGGGGGGAAAGTGGGACTGAGTTACTAGGGCCCAAGGTGGAGGGGCCTTAATTATTTTATACTTTAGCTATTGAAAAATAGCAGATATACAAGCTCACAGCACGGCACCGAGTGCCGCGCTGTGAGTTTGTATTTTTGAAAAGTCGTGAAAATGTGTGCAAATCTTTGAATATATGTATTTTTAAGGGAACATTTGTAGCTCTCATTTTGCTTCTGTGGGGTCCCTGGAACTAAATATTTTGAGATGGGGGTCTGCGGCCAAATACATATCATTTTGGGGGTCCTTCACATGAAAATGTTTGAACACCATTGACATAGAAACATAGGTTTTAAAAGGATTTAAAATATAAGACTTGCAAAAATGATCGCGATTTTTCAAAAATAGCAGATCTACGAGCTCGCTGCTGTGAGCTTGTATATCTGCTATTTTCCAATAGCTAAAGCACAAAATAATGTAATAACTTAATAGAGCAGTGAAGTTTGACATCATATACACATATACCTGGTTTGCAGTTTTCTTCCCCCCATTCTGAATTCCCCATGGACTTTTTTCATATCGCATCATATAAGAACTGTGTTCCAAAAAAAACAAATGATCTCAGCGGTTTGACTCATATGGATATGAAGAATCAACTGATGGTGAGAAAACACTAATGTTACTGTCACAGAATTAGTTACATTTTCACCAGAAACAGACTGTATCAAACATGACCATACAGAGCCACCTCGCCGACAATATCACGCAGACAGTTTATTTATTTTTGGACCACAATGCTTATTTCAGACGATTTTAAGATGACTCAATGTTATTCTCCATAGAGAAATGACTTCCGTGGAACCGGGGGATGAGCGAGTCACGCCATGACTTGACTACTCTATATTGCGTTCCCAGTCCCTCCCCCTTATGAAGAACATTCATGGGGGGCCCGCAGTGAATCCTTGTACCCAGGCCCAGAATCTGGTGCGACACCCCTGTGCGTGTGTGTGTGTGTGTGGGGGGGGGGCGGGGGGGTTTGTAGGGATGGTCTGCAAGGAAGTCGTGACATGGCGCCGGATCTCTGATTATTGATCAGGATGCCAGCAACACTTCATTACCTGGCCCAGGGTCCTATCCACTGGGGGCTTACTCCACGCACACACACATGCACACACACACACGCGCGTACACACACACGCGTACACACACACACGCACGCACGCACACACCTGAATGCATGCTGACACGAACTCAATGCATATACACTAAAGCACACGTGCACATACCGTACCTGTATGCGTATACACACATACTGTAGCACTCAGGCTTGGCAGTTGGCACCTGGCCATGCACGCACGCATGAGCACACACACAAGCACACACACAAACACACACACACGCACAAATGCGCGCGCGCACACACACACACACACACACACACACACACACACACACACACACTGGCAGGTCATCTCAGTCGGGTGCTTCATTACTCTGCAGGGTGTAAAACTGCTACGTGCAGCGGAATTCCCTCTATAACGTCCCTCCCCTCCCCCCCCTCCCCCCTCCTCCTACTCCCTGTGAGTTTGGTGTTTTTGTCCTTTGTAGTTTTGGAGGTTGTGGGGGAGTTATTTTTGGGAGCAGATTTCACTGATTCCAGGAAAACTCGACGAGGAGGATAACACACTGCGCTTTTTGGGTGGCGGTGGGGGAGTCGAGCTCAGCGGAGTGAAAGAGAGCCACGCTGGGAACAGACGCTGCTCGCTTACAGCGCAGCAAAGGCGTTAAAAGTCAATTTGAATTCAGGTCAAATTGTGTCGCCTTGTGACACGAGAGCTTTGGTGTAAGGCAGGTAGTCTTAACCCATTTAGGCCTAGAATTATTGAATGCTTTAACCAGTGAAAAATAGCAGATATACAAGCTCACAGCGCGGCACCGAGTGCCGCGCTGCGAGCTTGTAGATCTGCTATTTTTGAAAAAGTCGTGAAAATGTGTGCAAATCTTTGAATATATGTATTTTCAAAGCGAACGTTTGTAACTCAAATTTTGCTTCTGGGTGGTCCCTGGAACTAGATATTTTGAAATGGGGGTCCGTGGCCAAATAAATATCATTTTGGGGGTCCTTCACATGAAAAGGTTTGAGCACCACTGACATAGTAGTCTCTCAAGAACAGACTAACTGAGCTCCAGATAAGTGAAAAGGACCTTTTCTTTGACGATGGCTGGCCAGATTGCTGACATAGAAACGTAGGTTTTCTCCAAAGATCTTAGAAGGATTCAAAAGACACTTATAGAATCGGGTCAAAATTCTAATTTTCACGATTTTTCAAAAATAGCAGATCTACAAGCTCGCAGCGCGGCACTCGGTGCCGCGCTGTGAGCTTGTATATCTGCTATTTTTTTATATTTAAAGCATAAAATATTGCGTCATAATGTGTTCAGGCCTAAATGGGCCTTAATTCTTTTTCAGGCCAAGGAGCCCATAGTGATGAAGCAGGGACCCGTCACCTAGGGCTGTCACGATTATGACATTTTACATGACGATTAATTGTCACTCAAATAATTGCGAATAACGATTTGATTGTGTTTTTGTCGCTGCAATTAGATTTCTGTTTGGCTTTTAGGCTTTGAAGTTGCACGTGGTAGATATGACACATAACCTAAATATACAAGGGAATGACTGACATATTTGACAAGTTTATACTTCAAAAAGAACATTGCTAGTGGAAATAGCCAATCTACGAGCTTGCGATGCAACACGTTGTGAGCTTGTAGATCTGCTATTTCCACTGTGTGTGTGTGTGTGTGTGTGTGTGTGTGTGTGTGTGTGTGTGTGTGTGTGTGTGTAGAGGTGTACATAGATTTCCCCCCCACCCTTATCAACTTGGGCTAAGAAGGTGCGTTTGCATTGTTAATTTAATTAACCATGAAAACGGTACGACATTTTGCTTTTGCAAACGATATAGCAGGTCATTGCAAATTAAAATCTATTTTTATGTTTGCTTGTGCATAAACTGAACTTTGTTTTATTTAAACCATAAGCTCTTAAACCCTTGAACATTTCTGCTTATAATGGCATGCCCACACTAGAAAGAATAGGGACACAAGGTTGAAAGTGTCTAAAATTGGGACATATCAGCTGCATAATTGCTGCAAAAAATTGCTGACGTATCAGCCAGACTGATATATTGGTTGGGCTCTAGAAATAAGGTGCAGAGAGACAGAGAGAGAGAGAAGAGAGAGAGGGGGATTTATTACCAGATTATGACCAGATTAAGAAGAATAAAAATGATCTTAAATACTCTACAAGAGGATTGGTTTCTTCTTTGCTAATGTGACAGTAGGGAATGTCAAGGAGATGATAGTTGAGATTAACACCACACTGGATAATATCTCATCTCTTGTGTTTAAGGTGTATCGCTTATATATAGCTATTAAACAAATCTACCAGTCACTAGAGCAGTGTAGATTTCCCATTGAAAACATGTCAAAACCACTTCAACAAACCCCAGTATCAGAACTCCTTATGAAAAAGGTAAATGGCCAAAGAATAACTATAAAAAATCCGACTTGGGAATTAGAATGTTCCCCGGTTCAATCCTTAGCTCCCCCTGGGTTAGTGTCGAAGACTAGTGCTCTTGAGCAAAACACTGAAGGTTAAGCCCCTAGCAGCTAACTGCTCCCAATGAGCAGGTTGGTGCCTAGCATGCTTTCCTCTGCTGCCTGTGTTTCAATTCAATTCAACGCAGCAACATGACATAATCGATTATCGATAATCGAAGCCTAAATATAATTATAACATAAATATAATACTGTATATAATAATTCAGTATAATAATTCTAAATAAAATATGTTGTTCAGTATACATGACTGTTTATAACGACTGATGAAGAATTTGCCACGTTGTGCAGTAATATAGAAAAGTGTGATGCATCGCAATGCATCGTAGAATTGAATCGAATTGAATCGTTGCCTGGTGAATTGTAATCAAATTGAATCGTGACGGTAGTGCCAATGCATGAATGTAATGATGCTCATTGTAAAGCACTTGGGATGAAAGCGTGGTTTAAATGCACTAGTTTACCATTTGCCATGTTAGATGCCATGTAGAAACCACTTCACAGAGTGTGCACGGGTGTTTGGTTATGCTGGGTGAAGGTTGGGGGTGAAATACAGACAACAATTAGACAGCTACTGTACACCTCAGGGACGTGCTGGCCATTGGGAAAAGCGGGACAACTCCCACACAACGCCTCGCATCGCGAGGCGTTGTGTGCTTGTAGATCGGCTGTTTTCACTAGTTTAAATAATTTTTAAAATGATAAATACAAAACAAACGGTTTTGGACATACAAGGTTTTCACCCGACAACGACGAAATATAAATCATGTACAGTAATTGGCCCACTGGCTTGTCACTTGTCATGATCTGAAATGGCAAATCTTTGAGTAGCAGCAGCGCAATGCGGGCCTCTCCAACTCTTTTTCCCGGGCTGAATCAGGGGCCCACCACGTCCCTGCCTACACATGTTCCTACGTACTGTACGCACAGCAGTAACAGATTGTAATCTCATCGTTCCTACAGATGAAACCAGTCCGTCCAACGTGTGGGATTGTAAGAACCGAGGTGTGAACGGAACCCAGAGGGGACAGATTGTCTGGAGACTAGAACCTGGTCCATACTTTATGGAACGTAAGTTAACAGACACATACAATGGGTGGTTTCTTAAACTATGGATGTCCGATATTATTGGCAGATAATGGCATGAAAAATCGGAAAATGTCTGTATGTTCTTTTTTTATGCATGTTATTTTACCTTGACAAAACTAATCTACAGCAGAAGAATCAATTTGTTTGTTTTACTGTTTGAACTGATTAATAAGACGTATTTTGCTATGTGTCGTGTACACATACAGCACCTGTACAACCACTTCCACTTCACTAACAATATCACTGCATTATATTTGATTTATTTGATATTTATATTAACTATTAGCTATATGTGAGCTACAAGCTCACAGCGCCTCGCGATGATCTTGTAGATCAGCTTTTCTTATCTTATATTATTTGGCAATTTGGCATTAAAAGACAACACCGGACTAAGTAACATATACAGGGTAGGCTCATTTTCCTGCTTTTATGTTGATCCCAAATGGCTGGCCATGGGGTCTACAGTATTTGGAGAAATGCTCCTGTCATCCAGTTTCCCCAGCAGACCCCAGCAGCCCTAATAGCATAGAGTGAATTCCATAAGCATATTGCTACTTGTTGTGCCAACCCCGAGTTTCCCGAGTTTGGGCCGTTTTTGAAGATTTCTTTTTTTTTTCAACATTTTTTTTTCAAAAATGTTTTTTGGACCTCCAGAAATGTGTTAGGCATGATCGCGATCGCGATATTGCATGTTTAACCCCCATACCAACCCATTCTTTCAAACATGGCAGCCATGTTTGTTTACATCTGAAGAAAACATAATGGCTGATAAATCATGAATGCCTGAACGGATTTCCAAGCGGATTTTTTCGTTTGAAAGCTGTGAACAGTGGGCACACACGTGGTGCATCATCTAGGCATGGGCGTGCACGATCCGTGCACTATAAATTACATGGAAGTCTATGGAGACCATGGCATCGCGGGACATTGAAGAGAAAAAATCATAGCAACATAAGTGTTAAGCAGTCATTTTAAGCTGACATTATTATTTTATGAATCTGCTTTTAGTTGTCATTACACATGCATCCGTGCCTTGGTTGTCCCACACGAGCCGCCTTAATCTGCTGTTATATGTTTTGCCAAGTCCTGGCAAAGATGCACTGTGATTGGCCAGTACAGTCACTTTGATTGGTAGTTGTGCCAAACGCTCACCCCAAAACATGAGACTGTTATGGCTCGTGTGGAACAACCAAGGCATGGATGTGTGTAATGACAACTAATAAAAAAAAAAGTATCAATATGCTTATGAACTCCACTCTTTGCTATGAGGGCTGCTGGGGTCTATTGGGGAAACTGGACGACAGGGGAAAATAGACCCCATGGCCAGTCAATATAAGTAGGAGAATTAGCCTATTTGTTATTTAGTCCAGAGTTGTCCTTTAATTGTATGGTCCTAATTTGGTGTAAATGATTCATAATTCATTGTGCTGAAGTACAGAAGTAGTACACTGGTGACAGGTTATGTTTGACGATGCTATTCTCATCTCTCTATTGTAAGCTCTTTCCACAGTATATTCTATTTTTGGATGCTGAAATGACCCCATTTAAAGTCTGATCTATTTTTGAAAGATTCTCTTATATTCTCGCTTATTAAAAGAAAAGGAAATGTACTCTGTTACAGTATATTTATAAATATGACAGGATGTGCCATGTATTTATAAAGAAAAACATCATGGTTGACATAAATGACGTGCACTGTATACTGGATAATGTGTCCCAAAAGTTATAGTGACGTTGATGATGACTCTCTGTCTTTCTCTTGTGTCTCTGTCGGTCTGGCTGTCTCTATGTGTGTCTCTGTGTTTTTGTCTCTTTTGTCTTTGTCTGTCTGTCTGTCTGTCTGTCTGTCTGTCTGTCTGCCTGTCTCTGTGCGTCTATGTCTATTGTGTCCCGGTCGTATCTGTCTGTCTGTCTGTGTGCGTCTGTGTGTCTCTGTGTGTATGTGTTTCTAGCGGAGACTAAGATCAGTTTTAAGTACTACCATGGAGTGAGTGGAGCACTGAGAGCCACCACCCCCTGCATCACCGTGAAGAACCCTGGAGCCCTGGTGAGTAGCTCACTGAGCTTGTAGATCTGCTATTTTCGAAAGATTTTTATACGCGAAAGCTTGAAATAGGACATTCTGCATAGTACTTTTACTTTTGGTACTTTAAGTAACTTTTCATACCAATACTGTTGTACTTTTACTCAAGTAAATGTTGTATTCCAGATTTTTACTTGTAACAGATCGAGTATTTCTATATTGCAGTATTGATACTTTTACTTAAGTAACGAATGTGAGTACTTTTTTCCACCACTGATGTACGGTACGTATGTACTAGTAAGACACCTCAGGGTGACTTGCGACCTCAGGGTGACATAGGGCGAGGTCGCGCCAATTCTTGGCCATCTGGCCAGTGATGTATATGGGACCAGTTACTTATATATGGAGACCCCTTCATGATAGTTATGTTATGTCAAAACATGCCCATATATGGACATTACCAAATATGGGCATTCCCATATATGTCCTTAATATTGATAACATATCCTTAATAATGTCCTTAATATTGACAATATAGGAATCTCCATATATGGGCATAAAATGTACGTAACTAATGCCAAGCAGGGCCTTGGTGAGTTAGGCCCTTGGTTTGATGCCTGTGGGGGGGGTACCCTAACATTCTCATTTTCGGCCTGGGATTTATGACATCAGAAATATAAAAGGTTGGTTTCTTTTTCTGGGAAAGACCATATATGGACTTTTTATTTTATTTTATTTTATCCTTTATTAATAATAATATCTCCATATATGGGCATAAAACATAATGTTAATTAGTAATGCCAAGCAGGGCCTTGGCGAGTTAGGGCCTTGGTTTGATGCCTGTGGATCTCCATGGGCATAAGGGGGTATACCCTAACATTCTCATTTTCGGCCTCCATTTTCTGTACAATGTCACGTGATATCCCTTTTATGCCCATATATGAGTCATTCTGTACCACATCACTGTGATCAACTTTCGCTTTGCCATGCAATCAACTTCAGAGCAGTGATGTGGCACAGAGTGACAGTGAGTCACAGTGATGTGGTACAGAATGACTCATATATGGGCATAAAAGTGATGTCACGTGACATCACTTCCTGTACTGAAAAACACGTGACATCACACTGACATCACTTCCTGTACAGCCGGACGGACAGAAGGTCAGACAAGCAACAAGGTTTTTCAGGGTATAATGCGACCTTCGGTCGCAATAATTTAGATGGCATAAATAGAAAATAACATTCCATTCCGTATCTCCTTCAGGTGGAGGGTTTGTCAGAACAGGTGGGCACAGACCACCCCAGAAAACTCATCAGCTTCACTCTGACAGGTGAGAGGTCAACAGCCTGTTCCTTTGGTGTCTGGTGTGTGTGCGTGTGTGCGTGCGTGCGTGCGTGTGTGCGTGCGTGCGTGTGTGCGTGCGTGCGTGTGTGTGTGTGTGTGTGTGTGTGTGTGTGTGTGTGTGTGTGTGTGTGTGTGTGTGTGTGTGCGCGTGTGTGCGCGCGCGTGCGTGCGAGTGTGCCTGTGTGTGCATTTATACATTAAATTGTTTGCAATAATGTTTCATGGTCGTACTCAACGACACACAAATGTGTGTGCGCTGTGTGCGTGTGTGTATGCACGTGCGTGTGCTTGTGTGTCTCTATGCTAGTGTGGGTTTGATTGATTGACATCTTTCTTGCCAAAATGCATACATGAACATATCTTTGGACAGCTCTAAATGTTTCTGTATCAGAACATGGCACTTACATCCAGAGAGTTGAGAGCTGGTGACATTCTTGACAGGACTGATATGCTGTTTTTTTTCATAAATGAATGCCCTGCTTAATACTACAGCGTCACACAAAAGTAGCAGATCTGCAAGCTCACGTTTTGAGACCCTATAGCTGTAGTAAAAGCTTACTACAGCCTTTGCTAATCCTTATATCCAACTGAAAATGTTGGCCAAAGGTATGGCAAGAGTAAAAGCCACGTACAGGTTGACCAAAATCCTTAGGGGTCATCCTGGAATCTGCCTTTTAGATCAGTGGTTCTCAACCTGTGGGTTGGGACCCCCAGCCAGGGGGGTCCCCATCCCCAAATTATTTTGTGAGGGTCCCCAGATGATTAGCTTAACAAAACGGATGCCAAGGCCAAACTCGTCCACAGACGAGTTAAGGGTTACCATGGTAACCGGGCAACAGGCGCTTGCTACGGGTACTGGTGAAAGAAAAAACTGCATACAGTCAGTCAGACAGACACGCACAAAGCTTCTGGGGCTCTTCAAAATAAAGCGTAAGTGAATGGCGGCAGCCGTTGTGTTAATGTGCAACATTATTTACAGTGTATACAGGGTATCTGTACATTTCTGAAGTTATAATTTAAGGACTTTTAACTCTCCCACCGCTTTGAACGTTCACGTTCGCCCGATTGCGCAAGACCTCTCCGCCAATACGGCGCTCGTTCGGTTCGTTCGTCTGATGACTGTAAGCTGATGAGGGGTCGCGCGGCCGTCTACTGTAAACACATTTTCCGCGGTGATGGTGTAAAAAATCCATTATGCGTTAGATCAACGGAGAACAATTCACTTCCTTGTTGATTTCCTCTGGCTGTAAGGCTCTGGGGCCAGTGACTGGTCTTCTTCTTCTTCAACACATAACAGGCAAATTCACATTCATTCTCGCATGACGCCGCCCTCTGCTGCCTGGCAGACCAAAGTGCACTATTGCACAACCCAAAAAAATAAAAATAAATAAATAAATGTCTGTCTGTCTATCTACTATAACGTCGCAAAGGTAAGCCGCTTTTTGATGGCACCAGACCCAATAAATAAATAAATAATCTGGCAGTGGGAAAGTTAAGACCTTTTTAACTCATACCCTGCCAAAAAAGACGTTTCTATAATAAAAACGTCTTTTTAACTATGGACCTCCCTGCCAGACGTCTTCTGAACGTCTTTTTTTTTTAAATTATAAAAAAAAAAAAAAAAAAAAATTGAAAAAAATCTTTTGAAAAAAATTTTTTTTGGACCTCCAACAGTGTACTAGGCATGATTGTGATCGCGAAATTGCATGTTTAACCCCCATACCAACCCCATCTTTCAAACATGGCAGCCATGTTTGTTTACATTTGAAGAAAACATCTCCTGAATGCCTGAACGGATTTCCAAGCGGATTTTTTTGTTTGAAAGCTGTGAAAAGCACGCACATGCATAGTATGATCTGTGCACGAATGTGTGCACCAGCGTGCACACTATTTTTTTAACCCTTTGTTGGCGAACCGGCAATATAAGAGGTCCCACTTTAAATATGGCACCGACTGAGTTAATACCAAATTGGCTAAAATATAACGCAAGAAAGAGGCAAATTATGAAAAAAATGCTGATCTACAAGCTTTGCTTTTTTCACAATATTTATCTGTGGAACTGATTCAAACTAAATGCAATTACTACAATGAATCCCAAGTGCTTGTCAGGGTGAGTGGTCCCCAGTTCAAATTATGATTGTTCTGGGGGGTCGCTGCCTGAAAAGGTTGAGAACCACTGTTTCAGATGATGAAATGTCTCGCAAAGTTGATATTTTAGGTCAGGGAACTCAAATAGTTTGGGTCAGGTGTCTTCAACGTTTTCAGGCCAGGCAGGGACCCCCAAACTGATGGGGAGATGGAGTAGGGAGTAGGGACCCCCTGCCTTGTAGGGTGGGGGTGGGGCTACAACATGTAATGTATATTTATGTATAAAATTGTGTTTCATGTGTATAAACATACCATGTTATTGTGCATTCAATACTATGCTATTACAATAATAGATGAATATATTCATGCTTTCATTTTAAATATGCATGTACAAGTGGCATTGCCATTTATAAACATACCTTATTAACTGAGAACCAATATCAATACTATCAATCTATCACTAACAATCTGTCAATTGCACAATAAAAAAAAAGAAAAGAAATATTATAATATATAAAAAAACATGATTCTGTATCTTTTGAATAGCTTGTATATCGTCGAATAGCTTGTATATCGTTGTGGTGTGGATGCTGCCATCCACTTCAATTGAAAAACGATATGTTTTATGTATACAAGCTATTCAAAAGATACAGAATCATGTTGTTTTTTATATATATATACCGGTATATATTTAAAGACAAATTACATTTTTTTTTACTTTCTTTTTTAATTTAATTTTTTTTTTTTTTTTCTCAAACAATTTCGGGGACCCATTGCAGTATCCCCCGGACCTCCTAGGGGTCGCAGACCCCCTGTTGAAGACCCCTGGTTCATCGTGTGTGAATGCAATCTGCCAATTAGATTTGCACATAATCTTGTGTGTGCAAGTGGGAATGTGGGCCTAATGTGGTGCTATAGAGTAAAGGGTATTAGGTCACACAAATCTGTAGGGATCCTCTTCTGGGGAGCAGGGAGGTTCACAGCAAATTGTATGGCAATCCCTTCAGCTGTCTTCAAGATATCCTGTGTGCAAGAGGTGGATATTTTGGACTAATGGTGGCACTAGAGGAACGTGTACATTTTGTGTTCATTATAATGTTTATTATAATGCAAAGATTACTGCTAGAAATCTGAAATATTCACTTTTTACAGCACATGGCAGTTAAAGAGGTGGTGCCATAATTTTGTATTTTTTCTGTTTTCATCTGTCAGGAGGTTGAAAGTACTTCATTAGACCCCCTGGTGTGGTTTTTATGAGCAATTATGTATTCTCTTGGTATTTGCTTGTTTTCTCTTGGAGGCTGCCACCTTGTGGTCAAAAGTGTCAGTTAAAAAACACACATACTTATTACATCACAGAATCAACTCCTCCCCTAATTACCATTCACCCAACACTGTGGGGTGTGGCTAACTTCAGCTGGGTCACCACCCACCATGACATCCATGCATACTTAATGAACTGGGGGTGTGGCCACATAAAAACCCAATTTTAACTCTTTCTGTATCCACAAGTTTCCGCGGGAGTTTACTGGAGACTATCGGGACCAAACGTACGGGTTTAACAGCAGACATACAAGCTCACGTCGCGTCGCAGATGCAACCCGTTGTGAGCTTGTAAATCGGCGCCGGAAGCTCGGTACAGACGTCTGTGCAATGCACTATGGGGCGTTGGAAACTCGTGGATACTTTTTTGGAAAAACTCTTCCTCCTAGTATAATCATAATACCTGATAATCATGTTTTAGAGGGGGGAAAAATCATGGCACCACCTCTTTAAAGGGACCCCTATATACAGTGGTGGAAAAAGTACTCAAACGTTTGCTTAAGTAATCGTATCAATACTGCAATGCAGAAATACTGTTACGAGTAAAAGTCTGGCAAAATGTACTTGAGTAAAAGCATCGTGACGCATTGTGAGCTTGTAGATTATTTATTTGTTTTGTAAAAATAATCAACATCTACAAAGTACTGTAACTAGTAACTCAAGTCTTAGAATATTTGTAGTGGAGTAGAAGTAAAAGTACAGGTATTAAGGCCATTTCCCACTGGGCGCGGTAACAATAACGATATGTCGGCGACGGACGGTGTTCACATCAATTATGACGGCTTTATCGTTGTGGTATGGACTAGGGGTGTCTTCTAAAAATCGACGAATCGACGCGTCGTTTTAAGCCCCGGGAATCGACGCCAATTGTTTGAGTCGAAGCGAAAATATATATGTTTTTATATCACCAGTTAGCCTACTACTGCCAGTACTGCGGTGCACTGCTGGACTGGTGTGGTGTCATGTACTTCCAATGAGAAGTAGCAATTGGCGAACAGTTATTTATTGTCTCGCACCAGCGTCGGGTTGAAAGTGAGACGGAACGGCCAGAACGGTTCAGACCGCCGCTTCGTTAAAACATTCAGAGCCGGGACAGTGTTCCGTTAAGAGGAGGAAGCACGCTGTCAAAATCCCATATTAAATAACCTGCCACAGCACAAACGCGCGTCCACGAAGTAGTAAACAATCTTCTAAAGTCAAATTAACATACACAAGTGTAGGCTACAAGTTACATTTTCTAATTAAAGTGCTTCTGAATTGTTCCAGTGTTGTAATCCATGATGAATGATTGTGTTTCGCTGTGTTTGCGTCCATACTGCTGGCTCAAGCGGGAGCTGTGCCTCCACCTGTTTATGATCCTTTTCTGAAATGAATCCGTTCTCGACACTGACTCATTACTCTGTCAGTGCTCTGTGTCCCGCGACTGCGGACTGGATCCCATCGTTCATTTAAAAGAGCCGTTCAAGAGAGCGGAATCGTTCGCGAATGTCTCATCTCTACTGCACGCTGCCGAGAGACGGGGCAGAGTTGAAACAGCGGAGATGTTTTATTTGTTTTAACGGTGTGTTATAACTCTATGGTTGTACACTGCTATGCAGATAACATTTGTGCTCGCGCACCGATATCACCGAAAACACTGTGTATTCAATTCATCTCTTAATGTATTATTCTATTATGTTGACGTGGTTTAAAGCAACACTTTTTTTTTTCTTTTTTACACAAAGTAGACTATAAAACGATTCGTCGACGCGTCGGATTAACCCCCGCGACTCGAATCGACTTCATAAATCCTGTGTCGAAGACAGCCCTAGTATGGACGCTGCCATCCACTTCAATTGAAAAACGATATGTTTTATCGTTATCGCGCCCAGTGGGAAATGGGCCTTTAGACATGGGAAATACTCAAGTAAAATACAAGTAACTCAAAATTGTACTTAAGTACAGTAAAGTAAATGTACTTTACACCACTGCCTGCCTATATATTAAGTCGACTCCCCGGACTTTATACTATATAAACCAGACCCTATAACAAAATGTCTTTGCTGAAAATAGCTGCTCGGCAAGCTCACTGGTACGTTTCGACGAATATTTGTCTCCTGAATAGGGGGGGGGCGCTAATAGGGATGGAGTGGTCAGAATGTCACTGGTTATACAGCAGGGGTTTTCAAAGTGGGTGACGGCCCCTGGGGTGCCGTGACGGCAGTCCAGGGGTGCCGTGAGATAATTTGATAATATTTGGAATTTATTTGGACACTTGAAAAAATATTCTAACCAAAAAATATTCTAACCAAAATGGCTATTATCTCAACGTTTTCCTCACTAAATATCACTAAAATATCGTCACTGTCGGGCAGAAACCTTGTATCTGCAAGTTTCAAATGTGTTCGTCTTTAGGTAAAGCAAAGCCCTGCTTCATCAAAACTGTCGCACAAAACGTGTGCTTGTAGATCTGCTGTTTTCACTAGTTTAGTACATTTTATAGATGATAAATAGAAAACGGTTTTGGACATACAAGGTTTCCACCCGACAACGACGATATGCTATAAATATAAGGTGCTGGGAGTGAAAAGTGTAATGTAAGGGTGCCTCGGATTAAAACAAATATTTATGGGGTGCGGGGTGCCCTGAGACAAAAAAAGCTTGGGAACCCCTGTTATACAGGGATAACATAAATAGTATAAAAAGCATTAGATTCTTTGCAGAGAGGTTTGTCAGAGTGAGCAGCTTCTTCCAGGCTTGATTTCACAGAGCGTTGGGCAGAGCTGAGACAGCAGCTCTCTCCTTTCCCAGGGAGAGCAGAGTTTCAGAGCGACCAGGGCAGAGGAGTAATGTTGATAGCTATAGCCCAGTACAATGCAGGGCAGAGGAGTAATGTTGATAGCTTATAGCCCAGTACATTGCAGGGCAGAGGAGTAATGTTGATAGCTTATAGCCCAGTACATTGCAGGGCAGAGGAGTAATGTTGATAGCTATAGCCCAGTACAATGCAGGGCAGAGGAGTAATGTTGATAGCTTATAGCCCAGTACATTGCAGGGCAGAGGAGTAATGTTGATAGCTATAGCCCAGTACATTGCAGGGCAGAGGAGTAATGTTGATAGCTATAGCCCAGTACAATGCAGGGCAGAGGAGTAATGTTGATAGCTTATAGCCCAGTACAATGCAGGGCAGAGGAGTAATGTTGATAGCTTATAGCCCAGTACAATGCAGGGCAGAGGAGTAATGTTGATAGCTATAGCCCAGTACAATGCGGCATGGTCTTTTTTTTCTCCCTTTTTTTTGGACCTCCTCCAAACATCCTGAGACTTGGTCAAGGATGAGTGAATGCCAGACAGGTGTAGCCAGTACTGTACTGTACTTAAGTACAATTTTGAGGTATTTGTACTTTACTTGAGTATTTCCAATTAGCCCTATTCACGGCCCGCCCACTCAGCATCCCCCTGTTGCTGAAGTCACGTTTTGAAGGGTAAAACCCTGCTAAAAGCCCATGGAGTTAACACAGAAATTGCAAATTTAATGCAATTTCCGAATAGTAAAGTATAAAATACGGCTAGCATGATCAAGAACACAAGATAGTAAAAGGCACAAAGCAAATTATAATTTACTTTACCGTTCGAAATAATGATTTGTTGGCTTTAAGTCCAGCTATTTCTGTTATAGTTTCCCCTTCTAAACTGACGTCAGCACCAGGAAGTTGCTGAGAAGTTTGCTGAGTGGGCGGGCCGTGAATAGGGCTAATTTCCAATATGTTTGTTTACTTCTACTACACTACATCTCGGATGCAAATATTGTACTTTTACGCCACTACAATTTTTTTGAAAACTTTAGTTACTAGTTACTTTGCAGATATAAATTATAACATTACAAGACACACATTAACCACATTAACCCTATTTTATACCTAGGCTATTTGAAAAGAGACAATCTACAAGCTCACAACACGTCGCATCGTGACACGTTGTGGGCTTGTAGATCTGCTATTTTCAAATATGTTGTACTTTTACTCAAGTACATTTAGAATTCCGGACTTTTCCTTGTAACAGAATATTTTTATATTGCAGTACTGATACTTTTAGTACTTTTTCCACCACTGGGTGTAGACTACAATATTCCAGAGAGGGTCAAATGCAGACGTGTCAAAGCGTCCAACGGGATGATTTGTGAGATCATAAAATGCCTGTTGATGCCTGTAAAATCAGGCATCAACGCCATCAATCATTTGTTGTAGACAAATTCAGCCGTAGATCTAAAATCTTTAAAACGAAGACATTTCAGTTTACTAAAATAGGACCAAAACTAAATTCAATTTCATCCAAAAGACTATGACTAAAACATACATTAAAATAAAAAAAATCAACACTAGCTCCAACGTTTTGACTGCTTTGCTCGGCAGACCTTCGAGCCATTGGGCTGAAGAAGGGCATGTTCTTCAACCCTGACCCCTACCTGAAGATGTCCATCCACCCTGGGAAGAGGAGCGTCTTCCCAACGTTCAGCCACCACGGCCAGGAGCGACGCTCCGCCATCATCGCTAACACCACCAACCCCGTCTGGCACGGAGAGGTGAGGACGCCTGGAAATATGCACACTCACACACACACGCCTGCATGCACAAATATCTAAAAGTCAACTAGACCCTCCAGAAAAATGTGGGCTAAAATCCTTGATTTTGCAATGAAATATGATGAGGGGAAGTTGCGAAATATGCGGAAAGTTGAAAATACGAAATATACAGGGTTTTATGTGATTTAATGAATTGAAATATGCGTGAAGTTACGGAAAATGTGAAATATGCGAAAAGTTGAAAATATGCAGGAAGTTTGTGCGGAAATATGCGATTATGCACCCTTTTTAATAAATGTACCCCCGCATAATCTGTGCCATTTGACTGATTACATATATTATGCGATCGCATGATCACATTTTTCTAGAGGGTTTAGTGAAGTCAATTGCGCAAACACACACAGGCCTAGTTTAAAGGCGTTCGTTAATAATAATTCATGTTAATGTTAATGTTTACCAGCATGTGTTACAGTAGCAATTTTGTCTGCTCACTTATTTTTTTCATCAATTCCAATTTCACTTGTTTATTCTGTATCCTATGTACAGTATGAGTTCTCTCTCGTGTTTGGATGAAATTAGTGAAATTTATTTTTTGTTTACTAAGGAGCTGAAGAGAC
Organism: Nannobrachium achirus; assembly: GCF_963921795.1. Lineage (NCBI taxonomy): Eukaryota > Metazoa > Chordata > Actinopteri > Myctophiformes > Myctophidae > Nannobrachium > Nannobrachium achirus. The sequence continues at coordinate 38,403,345 of NC_137829.1, forward strand.
ATAGAGACCTGTCTTACTGAAAAGTATTTGGCCGCCGACTCTCATCTGAAAATGTTCTGTCCCAGGGACCCCCAGAAGCAATAAAGATTTGAGTTAACTATTCTTCAAAAATAGAAGATCTACAAGCTCATAGCGTGACACGAACTGATGCACTATGAGCTTGTATATTTGCTATTTTTGAACAGACAGTATAAGTATAAGTATAAAACCAGTAAGACTCCCTAATCGGGAGATAAGCGACCGTCAGGTCGCAGTGTGATTTTAGGGCAAAATGTGTAGGAGCAGTGTCCAAAAATGTGTTTGAAAAAATTGGCCAGATGGTGGCGCTATATGGGACAGATCCATGTTGATGACATGAGTGTAGACATACTATGTACCGATTTGCATGATTTTAGGGCAAAATCTGTAGGAGCAGTGTCCAAAAATGTTTTTTGAAAGAAATGGGACAGATTCATGTTGATGGCTCTCTTGGCGCCGCAGAGGCGGACGCGTGGGTACCGGCCCCGGCTCTCCCGGTCGCTCCTAGCCCAAGTTACAGCATTTTATGTGCGCTGCAGTGGCGGGGGTCCTCCACTAGGGGCATCCATGCTGGAGCACCAGGAGTCGGTGGTCCCTGGGAATTCCCCGTGAACAGCCCCGTTTGGGTGGTCATTTGGTCATTTTTGCACTTTTTGGTGGCGGCAGAAGGGGGTCCCTGGGGGTCCCTGGAGCTCGGGGGGTCCCTGGTGGGGTGGAGGTTGTGGTTTGGCAGGCAAGGAGTGTGTGTGCAAAGTTTGGCATGGATTGGGGCAACGGTGGCGGAGATATGAGTTGGGGAAAAGTGTGACACGACGGACAGACTGACAGACTGACTAACAGACAGCCGGTGGAGGTTTTGGTAGTAACTGCGACCTGACGGTCGCAATAATAGTTAAAGTGGTTCAAACATCAGAGAGATGTAGCAATGTGGTCAGGTGCACAATGAGAATGTACTGTACTACGTCACTGTATCGTTCCTCTTTCCTCAGAAATATACATTTGTAGCTCTGATGACGGACATCTTGTACATCGAGGTAAAGGACAAGTTCGCCAAAAGTCGGCCAATCATCAAACGCTTCCTGGGTCAGCTGACCATCCCTGTGCAGCGGCTTATCGAAAAAATACCTGGGTAGGTAACATAGTGTGTGCAGGCACGCGTACGTGGTTTTGTCTGTGAACAATAATCTCGGACACAGCTGGACCGATTGGCACACCAGTAGGCCAAGGAAGAACTTCTGCCCCAAATCTTTCACACTCATTTCAGGGTTGGATATGATTCTAGAGCAGGGGTCTTCAACGTTTTCAGGCCAAGGACCCCTTGTTTGAGAGAGAGATGAAGCAGGGACCCCCACAACCTTTTCATAGATTCCATAGTTTCATTGTTTGACAGCACAATCCACTGTGATAGATAGATAGATACCTTTATTATCCCAAGGGGGAAATTGGATTCATGTCAATTAGTGTTTTCAGATATTTAACCACTTGAACCGTCAATACTTAATAACCTTACCTTTCACTCTGTACTTAGACTGCTCTTTTTCCACTCTACACCAAACCCATTTGCCTAAAATAGCCGATCTACAAGCTCACAACCCCTCGCACTGCGAGGCGTTGTAAGCTTGTAGATGTGCTATTTTTTGGCTAAAGTTATTTATAGTTAATATAAAAAAAGGAGGAAAAAAAGTTTCTATCACACAAAGACTTGGAGGATCCCCCTGTAGTAACTCTGAGGACCCCCTAGGGGTCCCAGACCTCCTGTTGAAGACCCCTGTTCTACTGGTTTGGACAAGTGAAGACCCAACCTTGCTACGATTGCAGCCAATAGCATTAATCACTGAAAAATACACTTCATTCACGGTCTGTAGAAACCAATAGCATAGGGTTGTTCATATTTTTTTACGTCTAGTATGCATTAGCCTCATAGTGGCACTGTAACAGGCTGATTCAGGTTTTGGCCGATAACTCTTGAACCATAAATTGTACAGTAAAACAATAAAATTGGATCATGTCGCAACTCCCTCACACATGCCCATTTGCACCTTTTCATGACTTTTTTAAACGTTTGGAAATGTTAAGCCTTTATTGACATGGTTGATAGGTTGATATTTTAATCGATATTTGGTTTTCTGCAGCATCCAACCGGTGAACTTCTCTTTGTGTCGCCGCCTGCCCACGGAGCACGTGAGTGGTCAGATGACATTCAAGGTGGAGCTTACTTCAACGGGGCCAGATGGTGAGAGTTCTCTACAGCAGGGGTTCCCAAACTTTTTTGTCTCGGGGCACCCCATGAATATTTTTTTAATCCGAGGCACCCCTACATTATAATTTTCACTCCCAGCACCTTATCCCTGCAAGGCCCAGCGTTGCTTTTTGGCAACATTTTTTAAATCATTTTTAAAAAAATGTTATAATTAGTTTTCCTGTTCTTTTTTCACATTAACATCACCATTAAATCCTATTGTTTAGTATTACAATGCCATTGGCCACGATATTTGCATATAAATACCCCCCACAGAGACTGACATGCAAATTAGAGCATGATTTATGATTTATGGCTATAAAACCTTACAAAAACATTATTAATTTTTTAAAATTACATTTTCCCGTGATTAGGACTCCTACAACACCATCTGATTTTTTTTTTAAATGTTTTGGCCAGTAGAAATTAATTCGGGCCTTGCAGGGATTTATACAGTATATAGCATATTGTCGTTGTCTTGTGGAAACCTTGTGTGTCCAAAACCGTTTGTTTTGTATTTATCATCTATAAAATGTACTAAACAAGTGAAAACAGCAGATCTACAAGCACACAAAAGTGTGGTTGTAGATCGTCTGTTTTCACTAGTTTTGTGCGACAGTCTTGTATGATGAAGCAGGGCAAAAGACGTACACATTTGAAACTTGGAGATACAAGGTTTCTGCCCGACAGTGGCGATATTTTAGTGATTATGTTGCGAGGAAAACATCGAGATAAAAGCCATTTTAGTTAGAACTGACTGAAAATAACTTTGTACTTCAAGTTTAAAATGATACTAAATATTAATAAGTGTCCACATAAATTCCAAATATTATCAAATTATCTCGCGGCACCCCTGGACTGCCGTCGCGGCACCCCAGGGTGCCCCGTCACCCACTTTGAAAACCGCTGCTCTACATTAATAACAATCTCTATATATCGCAAGTGTTCCATTGCAATGAATATACTGTTTTTATCCTCTTCTTTCTACTGCTGCTATTCTTCAGTGGTCTGTTTATTATCACTGCTATTCTTTATTAATGTCTTTGATATTGTTTTTAATATCTTTGATATTGTTTTACTGTTGCCGCTGAATTGCACTTGTACACAAAATGTAACGATACAAACTTAATCTTGAATATTTTGTATTCATTTGTATATGTTTCTTTGGCAGGGACAACACAAAAAGCAATATATAAAATATATTATAAAAAACATTAAACCGTTGTTTTGTACAGTATATGGGGTTTATAGCCAAGGCTAAGTTGTGACCCCAGTCCCTGTGCAACACAAATATCTGCCTTTCTATACAAGTATCTACCTTTAGAAAAAAAAAATCAATTGAAAAAAGGACGTGCATGAAGCTCTAATCTAAACAAGTACAAAAGCAATAACATTCCCAAATTACAGTCTTGAAAGCAGTGACGTTAACGTTAATACTCTTTCCAGGCGCTTCTCCCGAGTCCATCATCGGCCTCTCGTCGCTGAACGGAGCTCCGGGGACTCCCTCTGACGACGAGGACATTCCTCACCCTCTGCCGGGGGTGGTGATCCACTCCCCCACCGGCTCCCAGTGTTCCCACGGGAGTCCATGGGAAGGCGGCGCCATGGCCTTCCCCGAGAAGGACCCCTGCGGGGCCGAGGGCGGCATCCTGGAGTACAGAGGCCCGTCGTCGTGTCCCGAGTCGCTCCAGAGGTCGCTCAGCGAGGGCCTGGACGCCATCGAGGCCCCCAAGGGCCCCGGGGACCGGCCGTTTGGCGCCGCCACGCCGAAGCTGCACTCAAGGTTATAACAGTTTTGGATTTTTGGGGATTTCAATTCAATTTTTATTTCAGACCCAGGAAGATCCATATCAGTTGCAATGTAATAAAGTTAATAAAATAAAGTTTTAGTTAGTTTTGACTTTTGTTAGTTTTTATTCATTTTTATATTTGTGACAACGCTTAGTTTTAGTTTTGTTTTTATTCGTTTTAGTGTTAGTTTTACTTTTTTTTCATACTTTGGGTTATTTGTCAGGTGCAGGATTCAAAGGTCTGAGTAAGTAGGCCTATTGTGTATAAAAAATCAACAAAGATTACATTTTAAAAATATCTATTCAGTGACTGTTAGTAACGAGAAAAAATACATCTAAAGGCATTTTGTTAGTTATCGTTTGATTTATTTTTTATTATAATTTTTATTTACCGTTATTCCCTATTGAGCTTGACACATTTCCTTGGGCAAGCTGCCCAGATCACACATGTCACACGTGTCTTCTTATTATTTTGCTCTCAAAAAGCGCCTGCAATGTAGTGCATTTGAAACTACATTGCAGTGCACATCATGGGGTGATCACTGCTAGCCTCCTGTGAATTGTTTTATTTTTATTTTTGTTTATTTAGTTGCTGAGTGAGGTCAGCAGACAAAGTGACTTGAGTGAGATGAAAAAACCTGGGTGAAATGTGCCAATCTCAACAGAAAACAGCGGTAGTTTAGTTTAGTTTAGTTAAAGAATTATTGAATGCTTTAACCAGTGAAAAATAGCAGATATACAAGCTCGCAGCGCGGCACCGTTTGTAACACAAATTTTGCTTCTGGGTGGTCCCTGGAACTAAATATTTTGAGATGGGGGTCCGTAGCCAAATAAATATCATTTTGGGGGTCCTTCACATGAAAAGGTTTGAGAACCACTGACATAGTAGTCTCTCAAGAACAGACTAACTGAGCTCCATTTAAGTGAAAAGGACCTTTTCTTTGACGATGGCTGGCCAGATTGCTGACATAGAAACATGGGTTTTTCAAAACAATCTTAGAAGGATTCAAAAGACACTTATAGAATCGGGTCAAAATTCTAATTTTCACGATTTTTCCAAAATAGCAGATCTACAAGTTCGCAGCGCGGCACCGCTGTGAGCTTGTATATCTGCTATTTTTCAATAGTTAAAGCATAAAATAATTATACACAATAATGTGTACCCGTTCTAAATGGGTTAAAATGTATTTTAAAATGTTAGTTTTCATTATTTGGTTTGTTTTAGTTAACTGTAATAACATTTGGTTGCACTCCAGCTTCCCGACGCACACGCGGCTCAGCGCCATGCTGCACATCGACTCGGACGAGGACGAGGAGCGCTCGGTGATGCTGGACCTGCCGCCCATGCCGGGCTCGCCGCTGCTGCTGCTCAACGGGAGCATCGAGGAGGAGGACCCTTTCCCCGACCTCCAGCAGGAGGCGGAGAGACTGGCGGAGGCCTCCGCCATGGAGGTGATGATGGAGGAGCAGGGTGGAGGAGGAGGAGGAGGAGGAGGGGGACGAGGGGCCGGGGAACACCACCCTGAAACACAGGTACTTATTACAATTTACTAATAATTTACTACGGTTTAATAATAATACATTTTATTTATAACGCACCATTATGACTATAACTACCAGTAAGACGCCTAAGGGTGACAAGGCCATCTGGCCAGTGATGTATATCGGACCAGTTACCCATATATAGAGACCCCTGGTACCCATACTGTATATGGAGATCCGATGCAGGTGAGACCCCAAACATGCTTACTCAGTTATTCGTTATGTGAAAGTCCTATGACATCTGACATCATCATACATAAAATCCCTTTTATGCCCATATATGGAGATCCCTGTCTGTAGAACCAGCCACACAGATATGAGCTGTCTTCCTCCATACAGGGGCATTCCCGTTACATATTAATTAGGACTTAATATTGATGAAATCAGGGATCTCCATATAAGGGCATAAAAGGTATTCTGTTAGTGTGGTTCCCCTGACATCACAGTGATGTCAGAGCTGTCAAAATTAACACCGCTGTAACTACAACTCTAGGCGGCTCCTGACACTGCGTTGGCGGCGGACTCTGAGGAGGTCTCTGAGCCGGAGGTGTTCTCTGAGGTGGAGGAGGCTCCGTTCATAGAGGCCGTCTCCCACGCTGCCTTGCCCGAGGGCGAGGAGGCGGGGCGGGGCAAGGAGGGGCGAGGGGGCCAGGCGGACGACGCCTCCTCGGAGATGGACACCTGCTCCATGGCCACCGCCCCGCAGACGGCCTTCTCCTCGTCCGAGAGCTGTCCCATCGCCATGACCACCGCTGTGGTGAGATCACGTCACTTTCTTTGCACTGTTATGCCACCCTGGCCACAATATGCGATGTGAATGGCATGAACCTGTAGACACCGGAAGTGCTGCGGTTAGCGGAAGTTACGTCATGCGTTGCAGACTTCAAGTGAAATTCTCCAGGGGAAGTAGCACCGTTCTATGCCAGCCGTATCAGCCTATGGTCGTAACCAGGCTTTTCTCTTCGCAGATGAGTAAGCCTGGCTACGCGAGGCTACCGTTATGCTGCACCTACCAGGGACATGCAGAGAATGTTAGAGAGGCAGGGGCTGAAATTTCTAAAAGGGCCTTTTGGTGGAAAAATACCGAAAATAGCAGACTTCCAAGCTCACAACCCGTCGCGCTGCGACGCGTTGTGAGCTAGGAGGTCGGCTATTTTCGGTACTTGATACCACACTGAACTAAGCATAATCAAGTCAATACTGGAGATGTGGTGTAACGGCATGGATTTCTACACTGTAAACATAAGATGCTGCATTCAAGTTCAGGAAAGTTTGGACAAGGCAATTCTCTTGAATGCTGCCTTCAGGTATGGCATGGAAAGGAGGCATTTGCATTTTCTTCACCATAATAAAAACTGTATTCATGGTCTGGAGAGGGCACTTTTTACAGACGGATAAAAGGGCAGGAGCTCAAGCCCCCTTTGATGTCAATGTGTGCAGTGCCAGAGCATAAAGATTTAGCACGAATCTTCACGTATCTGTCGGGCTTTGGGTCGGGCCTGGGCTTTGAAGCTGCACTCGTAACTTCTGTGATAACAAGACGCCTCTCACAAACTCCCTCTGAGGGTGCGGCCAGACAGTACGAGACAGATGCAACATTAACCCCATCCATTCCCATGTCTCGTACGCGTCTCGTACTGTCTGCTGGACGTAGCCTCAGAGGCGGCTCTGGGCAGCGCTGCTATCGCATGATCATATCCCCTCCTCTGCTGCGAAACTTGAGTGTGCGTGCAGTGTGTTTGTGCGTGCACTGCCGTCGGGGACATCGTTGAAGCTGTCCACACAGTAACTTATCCTAATATTATAGAACTTGTGTGGCTGTGAACTTTGTTTTTGTAGCTATAATACCCTGCGCCTGCTTTCTGAATTAGCGGAGGTCGCACTCGTTAACTCACTGAACGCCATAAACGTCTTATACGTCTTTGGACCTCGGTGCCATAAACGTCTTTTACGTCTTTTTAATTAATCAAAAGTTTTATCATTTTTTCATAATTGTAATTTCAAAAAAATCGCTCTAGAAGTTGGCCATATGCCTCCGTGACCTGAGCGATACGGCCGATTTGACTGTAGCACCAGTGTAACACAGTCCAGCGGAAAATCGGTATAGCCGAAGATTGGTTCCGGCCGTTTAAATGTTATCTAAAACGTTCGTTTATACACTTTCCCGTGCATCCCTGACGAACTATAAGTACTCAAAAAACGCAGAAAATTCTCAGGATTCCAGCGGTGCCATCCATTCTTCTCTACCTATCCTTGATCACGATCGCCAGGGTTCCGAAGTGTGTAGCATGCTAGCTAAAAGGCCTGGCCAAAATGTAAACAACAGGCCCAAACCAAAAAAAAGATGGACGTCTTCTTCCTTCTTCTGTTAGTTGATCAGATAGTAGGAGACCACCCTCTGGTGGTTTTCAAATGGTATTGCACTCCAGATTGCACACAGGGCCCATCACAGCACACACATATGATGATGATCAAGACATCTTACACATGTTCTATTGAAGCCCAAATCTAATGATAGGATATATATATATATAAATATACATGTTTTCCTTTGTAAGAGGGGTAGTGTGGCTTTCGATAGAAGCATAGATTTATATATGTAATTTAAGTACAAAATATGATTTTGGCCCCCATAAAAAGGCAAAATTAAGCAAAATGGCTGGCACCAGTTTTGTAGATTTTGAATAAAGGGTGGCATTCACTGATTAATGTCAAACAGTGTTCTCTGAGCGAGGCTCTGATGTTTACTTTGTTCCTTAATTTGGAAGGACGGTAAGCCCTATTTGCTACTGTAACTACAAGTTGTTTTTTAATAAAGACAGTTGGAAAAGGGTAGAATGATTCTGTTCACAAATCTTTTAAAACAAGTATGGGTAATTCGAGGCAGAATCTTTGACAGATTCTGCGCAGCTGCGCAGATCTGCAAATGGGCGTGGGAAAGGACCTTCGAATGGGTGTGGGGAAGGATCTTCGAACACGGGGACATGGGGATATAGAGAGAGAGAACCAGCGGCATGGGGCCTTCGCCGCTCCACTCGCATCCGACGAGTGGCACGCGTGCCGTGGACCACCTCCTGGTATCCCTGGCGATATAACACGGGGATATGCAAATATACAGAGAGAACCAGGGGCACGGGGCAGCCGCCGTTCCACTCCTATCCGCAGGGGGCTGCAGTGGCGGTGGTCCTCCACCAGGCGGTGCGACCACATTTGCGTCCGTCCGGTGGTCCCCCGGAGAGGTGGTCCCCAGGCGCCGTCCGTTAGCCATCCAGTTAGAGGGGTAATTTTCCCGGCTACACAGGGTGCAGTGCGGCGCCGCCAGGGGGTCCCCGGACCTCTGCGATACGTTACCTCCAGGGGTCCTCGGAGGTGGTCCGCGACACGCAACACGCGACACGTGCCACTCGGCCGTATTTTTGGACCGCAATGCTTATATGAGACGATTTTAAGACAACCCAGTGTTATTCTCCACAGACAAAAACTTCGGCGACCCAGGGGATGAACGAGTGGGGTCAGGACTTTGCTACACTATATGATATGTATTTATTAACACTCCTTTAAATAAATATTCACCTCCTGTGTCACTTTGTTTGACAGGAAGCAGAGGAGGGGGCGGAGACCGTGATCCACCCGGGAGGAAGGGCCATCGCGGGCACCCCACCAACCAATCAGGACGTGGCTGACGAAGGGGGCGGGCAAGCCGTCGCGGCCAGCGAGGAACGGCGAGCATCTCTGCCGCCGTCCAGTGGGCAGGAGCCAGGGGAGGCGCTGGCCGTGCGGAGGCACAGTCTGCAGGCAGCGGGAGGCGTGGCCGAGGACCAGGAAAGGGAGGAGTCAAAGAAGCTGGAGGCAGCGGGTTCGGATTCAGAGGCCGGCGCTACCACAGAGACAGATGGAGAGGAAGGTATGCAAACTGGAAGAAGACTTATTTGTTATTGCCAGGGGTCTTCAACGATTTCAGGCCAAGGACCCCTTAGTTGAGAGAGAGATGAAGCAGGGACCCCCCACAACCTTTTCATAGATTCCATATATAGTTTAATTGTTTGACAGCACGATCATCAGTGTATTTTGGATTCATGTCAATTTGTGATATTTTACCACTTGAACCGTCGATACGGTACTTAAAGGGGGCGTGACACGGCCAAAACAGCTAATTATGGCTATCAAATTAGCATTTTTTTGGTATGATGTCATGTACCCCCATGTTAAATTATCCAATCAAATGATGCTGCCGACACGCCCATACAGCTACAGTAGCTGTATGGGCGTGTCGGCAGCAACACAGAGCCCCCAGTGAGTCAGAGAATAGGCTGTTGATTGTACTGCATACTTTGAGCTCCACCCCCTTTCCAAACCGTTTCAACAAAGACCACGTGACCTACTGTACCATAATGTTAAATTTCGGCCGGTGTCACCACTCCTTTAACAGTTCTGCTGCCGTTGACAATCCTCACCGCCATTGAAAGGGTTAAAATCATGGTGCCGTTGACGGTGAGGACTGTCAATCTTACTGTATTTACAGTAAAGGTATAATTACTTACAGTACGTCGCTCCGGTCCCGCCCGCATCGGTAATGTCCGCGATTTGTTTACAACGCACATCGGGCGTGCACGCTAAGTGAACGTCCTCCATAGTAAATCCATTGAGAGGCCCATAAAGAGACTTCATTTACTCAAAAGAGACATTTTTATACAAAGGGTGGTCTGCATACTGTACACAATAGACTCAGCTGAGCGCAGCCATGTTTCTCTTCTGGACCCACACTTGTCATGTGACTAGATGACGTAATCGTTGCCGTCAAGTAATAATCCAAAAAAACTAAAACAACCCCCTTCCGGCCCTTCAAAATAATAGCGGCGGCCTACGGAGAAAGCGACGCGGCACCAAGGCACCAAGCACCAAGCAGATTAAAAGGCAGTAGATGTGTTAATAAACTTAACCCTTTCACTCTCAACAAGCTCACAACGCAAGGCGTTGTGAGCTTGTAGATCTGCTATTTTGGCTAAAGTTCTCAAAATATGGACGCTAGGGTTCAAAAAGGAGAAAAAAGGTTTCTATCACACAAAGATTTGGAGGACCCCCTATAGTAACTCTGAGGACCCCCTAGGAGACCCTTGTGTTACTGCTGTCCATCTACAAAAAAAAAAGCTAAAAGCTGTTTAATTGTGGGTGTATTTTACAATATAAAACTCAATCCAAAGGGCATGAAATCTCTTGAACCAGGGGTCTTCAACAGGGGTCCGGGTTTCCTAGGGGGTCCTCAGAGTTACTACAGGGGGTTTCCTCTTTTTTACATTAACCACTTGAACCAGCATCCATATTCTGAGAACTTTAGCCTAAAATAGCCGATCTGTAGATCAGCTATTTTTGGCAAAGAGGTTTGGCGTAGAGGAGGAAAAGAGCAGATTAAGTACAGGGTGAAAGTCCATTTTATGTAGTATTGACGGTTTAAGAGGTTAAATGTCCGAAAACACACATTTACATGATTTAAAATAATGAAACTATATAATAGAATCTATGAAAAAGTTCTTCTTGGCCTGAAAAACTTTGAAGACCCCTGTCTTAAACCATTAATTCAAGGAAAGACTTGAATTTAAAAAAAGGGGGATTCCCAGACTTTTCCATTCCAAGGACTCCCAAAAAGCCATAGCCTCTGGCTGCAAACCAGCCAAGCTTTCAGATCGGATATCGTTTAGATATCCTTGAAAATGCTGTATTTATTTATCTAAAAAGAACCCTCTTGTTTTCCAATTGTGTACCCAGGGTCCCAGGTCAACGGTCACCCGGTGCGCTCACTGCCCTCAGTGCGCCATGACATCCACAGATACCAGCGGGTCGATGAGCCACTTCCTCCCAGTGAGTGTGTGTGTGTCTGCATGATCTGTTACTGTTTGTTATCCAACTATCCATCCGTTAGGTTCATCTGCATGATCTGTTACTGTTTGTATCCAACTATCCATCCGTTAGGTTCATCTGCATGATCTGTTACTGTTTGTTATCCAACTATCCATCCGTTAGGTTCATCTGCATGATCTGTTACTGTTTGTTATCCAACTATCCATCCGTTAGGTTCATCTGCATGATCTGTTACTGTTTGTATCCAACTATCCATCCGTTAGGTTCATCTGCATGATCTGTTACTGTTTGTTATCCAACTATCCATCCGTTAGGTTCATCTGCATGATCTGTTACTGTTTGTATCCAACTATCCATCCGTTAGGTTCATCTGCATGATCTGTTACTGTTTGTATCCAACTATCCATCCGTTAGGTTCATCTGCATGATCTGTTACTGTTTGTTATCCAACTATCCATCCGTTAGGTTCATCTGCATGATCTGTTACTGTTTGTTATCCAACTATCCATCCGTTAGGTTCATCTGCATGATCTGTTACTGTTTGTATCCAACTATCCATCCGTTAGGTTCATCTGCATGATCTGTTACTGTTTGTATCCAACTATCCATCCGTTAGGTTCATCTGCATGATCTGTTACTGTTTGTTATCCAACTATCCATCCGTTAGGTTCATCTGCATGATCTGTTACTGTTTGTTATCCAACTATCCATCCGTAAGGTTCATCTGCATGATCTGTTACTGTTTGTTATCCAACTATCCATCCGTTAGGTTCATCTGCATGATCTGTTACTGTTTGTTATCCAACTATCCATCCGTTAGGTTCATCTGCATGATCTGCAGTGGTGTAAACTAGGGCATTAACGAAAAAGTCGACAAGTCGACTTCATTACACAAGTCGACTCCCAACAGAGAAAGTCGAAAGTTGAAGTTGAAAAAAAAAAAAAATCATTTGTATTTTCTTCTATCATTATTTTTGCTCCATGTGTGCATCTGTACAGCATTCAAACAGTAGGATTGCTTATTGTCAAGGACGGAATGATCCAATATTACAGTGCTACATTACATTTGGTATAACATGGTTCTATTGTGAAAATAGCAGATCTACATGCTCACAACGCCTCGCGATGCGAGGCGTTGTGAGCATGTAGATCGGCTATTTTCACAATTTCTGCCTCGATATATTTGACAATTTGGACAATGTTTAATTTGTCATTTTAGAGGTATTAAAAGGTCCTTAAATTGGCACTTTAGAAATGTGAAGATACCCTCTCTATACACGGTTTGTTTACAGTTGAGTGAGAAAACAATGTTTCACATTAACTAATGGGGGGGGGGGGGGGGGGGTCGTGTGTGATGTGATGACGTCACCAAACGATAAAGTCGACTTCAACTCAACTTTTTACTGAGTCGAGTCGACTTGCAAAAATCACAAGTCGTTAATGCCCTACTACAGATGTGCCATTTCAAAACCTCACACGTCCTGCCATTGGCAAGACAGTAGATTTGCAGGGGATTTGCAGAACATTGAGCTTGTAGATCAGCTATTTTTATGACCTTCTTAAATCTACCTATGAAGGTGGATTCTGCTTTCCATTTGCGAGTTTCTGCAAAAATATACTCCATTCTCCATAAAAATTAGAGAGGCAAAACAGTGAAAGAAAAAATGCTTTTGCTGGAAATCTTCAGGAAAAGAGCAGTAAATACCGAAGAGTTAAAACGACACACCTGTAACTATGTACAATGTACTCGAGTACTGTACTTAAAGAGGAAGACCACCCATTTTCAATATTGAAATATGTCATTAATATACCTTAGAGGAGTTGTGTGGAAATAGAAAAAAAGTTCCCCCCCCTTCTGTGTTGCCTAGAACTGGAGGATTGATTTGGGGGTTTGTATTGTACAACTTGATGACATCACACATTGTACTTTCAGCACATTTCGGCCATTTGAAAATAGATGATCTACTTAGTTCACAATGCGTCGTGATGTGATGTGATGCATTGTGAGTTTGTACTTGTAGATATTTTAAAGGATCTGTATACATTTTATACATTTGAAAACTGAAATGGGACACTCATGAGTACTTTTACTTTTGTAATTTAAGTACATTTTGATACCAATACATTTGTACTTTTATTCAAGTAAATTTAGAATTCTGGACTTTTACTTGTAAGAGAGTATTACTGCATTGCAGTATTGATACATATACTTAACTTACTAGTTAAAAAAAAAAAGTTTTACTTTTTCCACCCCTGATGATCTGTACTGTTTGTATCCATACTTTGTGTTGAAGTGTGTGTTTATGTATCAGTCATAGTGCCAGACAGATGCCACATTCCTGGGTTCGATGCCGTTCCCGATTTTTGGAGAACGCAGAGACCACTGTCTGGGTGGCGTGCACAAAAAAGCATAAGTGAACCCAGAAATGTTTTCAAGTGAAATGACCCCTTTAAGCCCTATTGAAGTAGCAGATCTACAAGCTCACAACGTGTCATGGTGGGACACATTTTGAGCTTGTAGATTAGCTTTTTTTCTTTTTTAATTGAAGATTTTTGTAAATCTTAATGACATGCCCAAAATAGGGACACCAGGTTGAAAGTATTTCAGGATACATTGGCTACACAATTGTATTGCATTGTTGAAAAAAACCCGGAAGCACAAAAATAAATAAATAAATAGTTACCTACTTCTCCTGCGAGGGAAATTCTGTATTTTTAGCCCAACCTAGCTGATCTGCTAACCGCAAGGAGCGCGTGGAGCGCGTGAGCAATTAGGGGTTAAGAGTCTTGCTCAGGGACACACATCGACATTGCTGGCCTGGCCTGGAATCGAACCTGGGACAACCTAGCCTCGTAAACCAGACTCCTCCTGCCTAGGAGTCAGTTTACTAGGCTAGGGACAACCAGGGGCTCTGGTTCCCCAGGCAGGCTCCCTAACCATTCAGCCATTGCCTCCCCTACAACAGATGGGGCTGATCGCTACCTTGTGAACAATGCAAAAAATAATAATAATAACTAGAGATACTGTTCCTACGAAACAGTGTGGGCTCGCTCGTACTATATTCTGCAGTGTGCTAACTGTCATTTGAAGCTCAACCAATACTCCAGCTACCAGTACCACCACTCCCAGATTTTACGCACCTCAGTGGCTAAGGGCCCTGCCTTTGTACTGCCTGCGACGGAACTCACGCGACGGAACTCGCTCTATAAATAATGAAGATAACATACTGATCACGCCTTTCAGGCGAGCCCACAATAATGATGAGAATCTCGTCTTTGGCAACGTGGACCTGTACTGTAGGACAAAATGACACGATTTCTCGTGTTTGGCAATGAAAGAGCTGATCATCCTCCTGAACTTTTATGTCTGTTCCTCTATGTCCCACAGACTGGGAGGCTCGTATCGACAGCCACGGGCGCATCTTCTTCGTGGACCACGTGAACAGGACCACCACCTGGCAGCGTCCCACGGGGCCCCCAGCCCCCCAGGGCCTCACCCGCTCCAGCTCCATACAGCAGATGGAGCAGCTCAACCGCAGGTACTGTAGCCCCCCCCCCCCTACATGGCAGAGATGGCTGGTCTCACTCAGGGGCGTCACAAGGGGGGGAAGTGGGACTGAGTTACTAGAGCGTGGAATGTGGAAGGGGCCTTGATTATTTTATACTTTAGCTATGCAGATATACAAGCTCTCAGTGCGGCACCGAGTGCCGCGCTGCAAGCTTGAAGTACTATTTTTCGAAAAAAGTCGTGAAAATGTGTGCAAATCTTTGAATATATGTATTTTTAAACGAACATTTGTAACTCAAAATCTGCTTCTGGGGGTGGGGGGTCCTTTGAACTAAATATTTTGAGATGGGGGTCCGTGGCCGAATACATATCATTTTGGGGGTCACAAAAAAACAACAACAAAATAAAATCGAAATAAAAGCTAAGCTATCATGACTAAAACAATTTTGTAAAATAAAATAGACTGGGGGCATGGCAGCACAGTCGGTAGCGCTGTCACCTCACAGCTAGAAGGTCCTGGGTTCGATTCTCGCTGGAGGCGCTGCGGCCGTGTTCTCTCCTCCGCGTGTTCTCTCCTCTGTGGGGAGTTTGCATGTTCTCCCCGTGTCTCCTAGGGCAGGGGTTCCCAAACTTTTTTGTCTCAGGGCACCCCCTGAATATTTGTTTTAATCGGAGGCACCCCTACATTATAATTTTCACTCCCAGCACCTTATATTTATTAGCATATCGTCGTTGTCGGGTGGAAATCTTGTATGTCCAAAACCGTTCGTTTTGTATTTATCATCTATAAAATTAACTAAACTAGTGAAAACAGCAGATCTACAAGCACACAACGCCTCGCAGTCTTGTATGATGAAGTAGGGCTTTGCTTTAGCAAAAGATGTACACATTTGAAACTTGGAGATACAAGGTTTCTGCCCGACAGTGACGATATTTTAGTGATTATGTTGCGAGGAAAACGTTGAGATAATAGCCATTTTGGTTAGAACTGACTGAAAATAACAGTACTTCAAGTTTAAAATGATACTAAATATCATTTAGTATCATAAATACCAAATATTATCAAATTATCTCGCGGCACCCCTGGACTACCGTCGCAGCACCCCAGGGTGCCCCGTCACCCACTTTGAAAACCCCTGTCCTAGGGTAGGGACCCTCACAAAATACATGCAGTAATCCTGGTCTCTATACTGCCTCCCCCTGGCCAGCCAGGGCGCCGGATGGAGAGGAAAGGAACTGGTTGGTATAACGTGTTCCTTCCATGCGCTGCGTCCAACCGGGGCAACCCTCACCCTGTCAGGTGAAAAGAAGCGTCTTGGACTCATCATGCATAGAAGGAAGCATGAGGTCAGTCCGTTGTCTCCCCAGGTTGGCAGCGTCCAGGATTACATTACACTAGAAGCTGGGCCGCCCTTCGGGCGGCCCAGCGTCTAGTCGGCGACCTGGCCAACTCGGGAACGATGTAAATAGGGAATGAATGCCCCGCCCTTTAATGCAAACCCCATTATACCTGTTGTCATAGGACCCGTTTTGACCCGTTTTGATCTGTTTGCCTGTGTCCATTTATGCCCATATATGGAGATATCTGTAGCTGTCTGTCTGTTGGCGTCCATTTTATGTCCATATATGGAGATCACTGCAGATATAGTTCTGGGTCCATGTTATGCCCATATGCCCATATATGGAAATATTTGTTTATCTGCGTCCATTTTATGCCCATATATGAGATCTCTGTCGCTTTTTGTTTGTTTCTTCTTTAAGCAGAATACACAGCCTGCTTAAATCTGCATCATTCAAGTCATCCTCCCAGTCCCACGCTTTGTCGCTTGTCTTATGTTTGTCTTTGTCTCTTTTATTTTCTTTTTTGGAGCGGACCCCATGAATGCCCCACCCTTTAATGCAAACCCCAATATACCTGTTGTCATAGGACCCGTTTTGACCATCTGTTAGCCTTTGCATATATGGAGATCTCTGCACACACAGTACCGGTTACGGAAAACTCTGATGTCAGACATCAGCTCCGCATTCGGGGATTCATTTTATGCCCATATCTGGAGAACGCACGTGCCGGTGGGAAGAACGGTTCTCGAGATTCACATACATACATACACATTCACAGAGATTTTTTGTTGACTCATGTGGCGTACGTGATGTCAGAGCCTTTTATGAAGTGATGTCACAATGAGTCAGCGCTTGTGCAGATTTCCTCCGGAACAGCCTGATGTCAACAATCAGCTCCGCATAAGGAGATTCCGAACGTTTTGCGCCGGTTCGAAAAAAACGTGCGCCGGGTCGGGTCGACGGGGATTCATTTTATGCCCATATCTGGAGAACGCGCGTGCCGGTGGGAAGAACGGTTCTTGAGATTCACATACATACATACACATTCACAGAGATTTTTTGTTGACTCATGTGGCGTTCGTGATGTCAGAGCCTTTTATGAAGTGATGTCACAATGAGTCAGCGCTTGCGCCGATTTCCTCCGGAACAGCCTGATGTCAACAATCAGCTCCGCATAAGGAGATTCCGAACATTTCGCGCCGGTTTCGGAAAACCGCGAGTCGGGTCGAGTCGAGGCCCGGCACTGCACTCCGTGCCGCGGCGGGGAACGCGCGTGCCGAATCTGAAGCCGGTGGGACGAACGGTTCTCGAGATACGCGGATTACAAACAAACAGACAGAGATTTGTCGCATTTATAGATAGATTAGATAATTGACATCGGGTGAAAAACAAATGTTAGGTCAGGACTAGTGGAGAAGAGATCCAGTAGAACCTTAAAGACAAGTTTGGTGGCGCTCGGGTGTTGCGCTCTGAAAA
The DNA here is from genome assembly GCF_963921795.1 of Nannobrachium achirus. NCBI lineage: Eukaryota > Metazoa > Chordata > Actinopteri > Myctophiformes > Myctophidae > Nannobrachium > Nannobrachium achirus. Next base: position 38,421,115 of record NC_137829.1, read on the forward strand.
TAGCAGATCTACAAGCTTGTGAGCGTTGTGAGCTAGCAGATTGGCTATTTACAGCATAGCTCATTGGGCCAGGGTGTAAATGAGAATACTAGTGTGAGTATGAAACATGGTGTTGCTTGTAATACCTGAGCTCTAGAGACTGTAAATAGTTACAGAACGGGTACACATTATTGTGTATTATTATTTTATGCTTTAACTATTGAAAAATAGCAGATATACAAGCTCACAGTGCGGCACTGAGTGCCGCACTGCGAGCTTGTAGATCTGCTATTTTTGAAAAAACGTGAAAATTAGAATTTTGACCCGATTCTATAAGTGTCTTTTGAATCCTTCTAAGGTTTTTTGAAAAACCCTATGTTTCTATGACAGCAATCTGGCTAGAGCCATCGTCAAAGAAATGGTCCTTTTCACTTAACTGGAGCTCAGTTGGCCTGTTCTTGAGAGACTACTATGTCAGTGGTTCTCAAACCTTTTCATGTGAAGGACCCCCAAAATGATATGTATTTGGCCACGGATCCCCATCTCAAAATATTTAGTTCCAGGGACCCCCCAGAAGCAAAATTTGAGTTACAAACGTTCGCTTTAAAAAAGACATATATTCAAAGATTTGCACACGTTCTCACAACTTTTCCAAAAAAATAGCAGATCTACAAGCTCGCAGCGCGGCACTCGGTGCCGCGCTGTGAGCTTGTATATCTGCTATTTTTTTAATAGTTAAAGCATCCAATAATTTTAGGCCTAAATGGGTTAACACTGGGGATATTGCTGTGCAGCTCCCATGTAAATGTCTCAAATGCTTTTCTCTTCAGGTACCAGAGTATCAGGAGAACCATAACTAACAGTGAACGCACCGAGGAGAACCCTGTGGACCTGCTTCCTGACCCAGATGCTGACCTGCTGCCCCATGCCATCCCTGGTCAGATATTTTGTCTCATGCTGTGCCAAATAGTGTCAAAATAGGATGACGCAGTGTTTTCTTCAAAATGACTACTGTGCATTGTAGCAGGGGTTTTCAAAGTGGGTGACGGGGCACCCTGGGGGTGCCATGACGGCAGTCCAGGGGTGCCGCGAGATAATTTATTTGGACACTTGAAAAGATATTTAGTATCATTTTAAACTTGAAGTACAAAGTTGTTTTCAGTCAGTTCTAAACCAAATGGCTGTTATCTCAACGTTTTCCTCGCAACATATTCGCTAAAATATCGTCACTGTCGGGCAGAAACCTCGTATCTCCAAGTTTCAAATGTGTAGTACGTCTTTTGGTAAAGCAAAGCCCTGCTTCATCATACAAGACTGTCGCACAAAACTAGTGAAAACAGCCGATCTACAAGACCACAACGCCTCGCGGTTTAGTACATTTTAGAGATGATAAATACAAAACGAACGGTTTTGGATCTACAAGCACACAACGCCTCGCGATGTGAGGCGTTGTGTGCTTGTAGATCTGCTGTTTTCACTAGTTTAGTACATTTTATAGATGATAAATACAAGGTTTCCACCCGACAACGACGATATGCTATAAATATAAGGTGCTGGGAGTGTAAATTCTAATGTAGGGGTGCCTCGGATTAAAAAAATATTTATGGGGTGCCCTGAGACAAAAAAGTTTGAGAACCCCTGCATTGTAGAGACCGACCCATATATCGATCTATATATCGGTCATTATTGGACTTTTTTGGGTTAAATCTTTTGGTAACTTGCAATTATGCAGCCAATGTGTCCTGGTTTTTAACCACTTTCAGCCTGTATTTTTGGGGGCATGTCAGTATAGGTCAGCTATCTTTGAAAATGTTTGAATATGCTTTTAAGTGGTTGAATAAAATAAAAAATCGCACACGTGCAAAGTGAGCGCCGCATATTAAAGTTATACCATGTCACTTTTTTTATAAAACAAATCTTAAAATTGTCCTAACTGTTAAATCGCTAAAGTTTTAGAACACCCACTCTGTTATTTTCAGCTTCTGAAGCCTTCTCTTTATATGTTTTCTATGATCCTGACCGGGCCCCGGTTTTCGCGGAAAAATTACGTCATCATACACTACCGGCCAATTACAGCGAGGGTTATACACTGCCGGGCCAATCACAGCGCATCTTGAAGTGGGGTCGCTATCACAATAGGGCGGCCATATTTGTAGGCGCCCGTGTGTCTCTATACTCGGGTGAAGCATGGGTGAAGGAGTCCGTTTCTCCGGAATGCCTGAACGCACAGGAACCAGGGACCCCTCTAAAGATAGATCTCGGCGAGGTGGAGGCAGACGCGGGGGTGTGAGGCCCGGTCCGCAAAAACGGACGAAAGATGCGGACGCGACCGCGGTTTGCTATAGAGCTACTGACCACTAGTTGAGCAACTTACACAGTATAGCTTTAAACAAGACACTTGAGCATATCTCCTGCGCCGTTCTGTTGGTCATCTCCATATATGGAGTTACGTGCTCATACACACAAAAAGCCAGATGTAGGAGCGTTTAGCACTGCCCAAAGTTCCGTTTGTGTTTAGTTTTTTTATAACTAACTAGAGGTTCGGACCTATACAGTATATATGGACATATTGGTTAAAATGGCAGCTCCGAACTACTTGACGACGGGCACCGCACTCCCTCGAGTCGTTGCCGCTGACGCGCAGAGTCGGTCCCATATATGCATATAACCATGTATGGGCATATCGGTCCGATCTGTGGCTGTGGACAACCGGATCTCCATATATACTATATATTGGCATATCGGGTTTTTTGAGTCATGGTGACATGCATATATTGTATGAGGGCGTATCCATTTTTTTAGTGAAGTAAAACGTAAAAACATATCAAGGTAGTAGTATTAGTAGTATGTTGTTTATTGTCATACCTCCAGACAAGGTCCCCCTATGGGATAACAGCGCCATCTGGCGCTGCAACAGAGTAAAACTCATAAGCTCCCGTACGAGAAATATCATTTGTCGGGAGGGCTGTCAATCACAAACGAGGGCACCGCCCCCGAGTGTATATAAGCCCTGTGGGCTATCATAACTTCCTCTTCCGCACCTCTGCTTACCTGCAACTAGAGTGTCGCGAACTCAGCCATATAAGTTATAATTCTGTAAAGTTTAGCCTAAGCGACGGCTAGGAAGTCGGCCACTGGCCTTTATAGATTATCTCCCGTACGTTTCTACTTCTATTCTTCCTACAGTTCGGTCTTTTTCTTCACTTTCGCTTTGAGTCTTTTACTTCTTCTCTGTACGTTCTGCCACGTGTCTCCCTGCCCTAGCTTAGCTTCGCTTAGCTTCGGTTAGCTCACGATGGCAGCTCGTCGGCCCACAGTTAGCAACCTGCTAGCTAGGGTACCGAAGAAGTGCGGCCTTCCCAGCTGCAAAGGCCTCATCGCCAATGAAGATACTCATCCGTTCTGCATTGTCTGCATGGGGGTAGGACACGCCTTGGCCTCTCTGTCCCCTCCGGCCCCGGCCACGGGGGTGAACTGTACTGACTGCCTCCAGTATGATGTTCCAGCCCTCGAGGCCCGCTGTGAGATCGCTGGCGCTGGTTACGGCCTTCACACCACGGTCTCCGCCGGATCCCTCCCAGACACCTCTCCTCGTGTGCCGGACAGCGCTGCACGCCACAGCGCTGCTTCTCGCCACGTGGTTAGGCCTCCAGCGGCCTCGCCCTCAGCTAGCTTCGGTAGCCCCGTTGCTAGCGGGTCTGCGGCCCCTGTTACCACTGCTGTTTCTCCGACGGGCTCGACTGGTGCCGTGCCCAAGAAGAGAACATGCAAGACCGCCCACATTGCTCCACCGCCAGCTGCAACCTGGACCGTCCCCCCCAAAGAATTCCACCCTCTAGTCGTCGGTGACATTCCTCTCTCTTTCTCCGTCCCCCAGCTACGGGCTATGCGGCCACCTAGCCCCGTCTCCTGGCATGCTAGCGACGGAGACGAACCGGAGCTAGAGGACTACGACATGGATGAGGTGGACACGGAGGGTGAGTACTCGGAGGAAGACGAGTCCCCTTTCCCCTCCGGACAGGGCGGAGGCGCGGCCAGGGTGGTTCCTCATGCCGAGGCTTCCACCTCCGCCGCGTCCTCCCAAGCCCCTTCTGCCTCTCTCCCCCCTTCCATGCCGGCTGGGGCGAGAGGGGCAGCGGCACAAGACCCAGACTCCATCCCCATGGACGAGCTCTCGGTGCTGGAACGTGCTACCATCCGTTGTGGCCTGGAGCTGCCGCTCGGAGACGCGCCACTCGGACCACGGGCTAGAGTTCCCCTCCTTGGCCAGGATGTGGATTCCTCTCCCCCGCTTCGAATGGAAAAGCTCCCACTGGTCCCAGGCTTTGCAGAGGCCCTGCATTCAACCTGGACTACACACAAGGACCCCCCCAAGCTCCCCTTCCTGGTCGATTGCCGCGACGCAGAGAAGGCGGGAATCCCCTTGTGCCCTCCCATGGACAAGCTGATGGCGCAGTCCCTTGTCGGGAGCCTCAAGCCAGCTCATGAGCGGACCGGTCCTGGAGGCCGCAATCCCCTCAATCTGGCCGTGGGGAAGAAGCCTCCTGGGTTTGCCATCCCCTTTGACGACAAGCAGTCTTCCAGGGTTAGGAACTCTTACAGAGCCTCCGCGCTGGCAGCCAGGACGATGAACGCCACCCAGCTGCTGCTTTTCTCCACCAGGCGCCTCCTTAGCGAGATGCGGGAGGTGCCTGACGTGATGGTGGAGGAAATGGACAAGTCGCTGCGCATGCTGATGGACCTGAATGTCCACGCAATCGAGTGGCTTGGACACGGCATGGATTACTGCATCCAGGCGGAACGTGCCAGGTGGCTTGATAAGGTAAAGTGTCCTGGCAGTTCCGGAGAGGAGACCGAGAAGGTCCTGCAAGACCTCCCCGGCCACCCTACCTCCCTCATGGGCGGTGGACTGGAGCTTCTCCGCCAGGAGGTGGCGGATAAGAAGATCACTCTGGAGCTCCTGGAGGCCACGACGGACCCCCAGGTACCCAGAAAGGAAAAGAGACAGGGACGGAGCAAGGCCCCTGGTCAGGCTGACAGGGGGCGCTCTTCCTCCAAGCAGGGGAAACAGAACAATCCCCCTAGGACCCCCTCTTCTTCCTCCGCGGGACCCCCTCGCACTGCAGCGGGGGCTCAGGCCCGCTCTCAATCCCGCCACCCTCCCAGGCACGGGATACCGGCCAGCTCCCACAAAGCCCGTGGGAAGCCGCCGCGGAAGTGACACTGGACTCTGGCGGGGTCCCCCTGAAAATTCAGGGGACCCCCCCTTGCAAGCGCAGACGTTTGGACAATATGAACAATTTTTCTTATGCAAAGAAATCAATGTTTATTCCTCCTCTGTGCTCTCCTCCAGTGCCTATATTAAAAAGTGTGTTGATAAAACAATGCCTGTTTATTTCAAACCCACCTGCTTTAGTACAGACGACCCCATTTTGCATGAATTTAGCCAGTGTAGAGAAGTCCAGGCGGAAATAAGCGTACCGGAAACGGAAACGCTCTTTCCGCCGGTGTCTCCGCGCCTTCCGGCCCGGCGTCTAGCGGATACGGATACGTGCCCGGATACGGAACCTCTCCCTCCCGGCCCAGTAGTCCCGCTCGGGCGGTACAACCCCAAGGCTTCTCCGTTGCTCAGCAACACGTTAGCACAGTGTGCAGAGCAATGGAAGCGTTGCAATCCGAATCACTGGGTGTTTCGGACGGTGACACGGGGCTACAGACTACAGTTCGCGAAAATACCCTCCCTATCCAGCAAGGTTATTTATACTCGAGCCCGCGGCTTGAAAGCGGATGCCTTGAGGGAGGAGATAGACTCACTATTGCGCAAGGGCGCTATAGTGGAGTTATCACGCGACCAGAGCCGTTTAGGCTTCTGGAGCCGTTATTTTCTGGTTCAGAAAAAAGGAGGGGGGCTGCGTCCGATTATGGACTTACGTGCTCTGAACAAGCACTTGAAAAAGTTCAAATTCAGGATGCTGACGTCAGAGTCACTGATGAAATCAGTGAGACAGGGGGATTTCCACTGTTCAGTGGATCTGAAGGACGCTTATCAGCACATCCTCATTTATCCCCCACACAGGAAGTTCCTGCGGTTCGCCTTCGAGGGGCGCCTGTACGAGTACACGGTCCTCCCTTTCGGTCTTTCCCTGAGCCCTCGGGTTTTCGTGAAAGTGACCGAGGCAGCCATTGCTCCACTGAGGCATCAGGGAGTCAGGCTGGCGAACTACATAGACGATTGGATGATTTCCGCCGCCTCCTGCTCAGAAGCGGCGCGCCATACCAATCTGGTGTTGTCACACCTGAAGGCCTTGGGTTTCAACGTCAATTTTGGCAAAAGCATGTTGTCACCCTCCCAGCAGATTTCCTTTATAGGAATATCTCTGGACTCGGCCACCATGTCCGCTCGCCTCTCCCCGGAGAGGGTGGACAGGTTTCTGACTTGTCTCGGCTCCTTCCGACTGAACCAGGTGGTCAGGTACAAGGAGTGCATGAAGTTGACTGGGCTGATGGCGTCAGCGGTGCAACTTCTGCGTCTGGGCAGGTTTCATATGAGACCTTTCCAGCGGTGGTCACTGGCGCTCAGGATTCCTTCCCTGCAAGGGTACAGGAAGGTGACAGTCAGCCAGGTCTGCGTGGACGCTCTGGTCCCATGGAGGGACCAGGCGTTGTTGACAAGTGGGGTCTCCATGGGCGAAGTGGTGTCACGCAAGGTGATCACCACAGACGCCAGCCGCTCAGGGTGGGGCGCCACCCACGAGGGGCGCTCAGCCAGGGGCCTGTGGACCCAGGCCATGTTGGAGTACCACATCAACTATCTGGAGTTAATGGCGATCTACTTGGCGCTCAAGCATTTCGAACCATTTCTCAGGGGTTGCCATGTCCTGGTCAGGACGGACAACACGGCGGCCCTGTATTATCTCAACAAACAGGGCGGCCTCTCCTCGCGTACGCTGGATCAGCTGGCGCGCGAGATGACCCTCTGGTGCTTGCCTCGGTTGAGGTCCATCAGAGCCTCCCATGTCCCGGGCCTTCAGAACGGCGGCGCCGATCTGTTGTCCAGGGGGGAGCCTCGTTACGAGGATTGGTCTCTCCACCCTGCGGTGGTGAGGCAGATTTTCTCCAGGTTCGGTCAACCTCGAGTCGATCTCTTTGCCTCCCAGGAGAACGCGAAGTGTCCCCTTTACTTCTCAGTGAGGGGACCTTCTCCTCTGGGGACGGACGCGTTTGCTTACGAATGGCCACAAGGTCTTCTCTACGCGTTTCCACCCCTGGAACTGATCCTTCCCACTCTGGAGAGGATCAGATGTTCCAACCAGGAGGTTCTTCTGGTGACACCATCCAGGGGAGTGTGGAGGTCTCTGATCCCCCCACTGCTCTCTCGACCCCCTTGGCGGCTTCCCTTGCACAGGGATCTGCTGCGCCAGGCAGGGGATGAGATCTTCCATCCAGACCCACGGGGCCTAGACCTGTGGGTTTGGCCGTGAGAGGGAGAACCTGCTCGCAGCAGGCTTCTCACCGACGGTTGTAGCCACTATTCAGAGTGCTAGAGCCCCCTCTACTAGGGCTGTGTATGATGGAAGGTGGAATGCCTTTTTGGACTGGTGTGAGCTACAGGAGCCACCTGTGGTGGCTCATATAGCTTCGGCCCAGAGGGTGTTAGATTTCCTGCAGGACCGCCTGGACCTTGGTCTGGCGTTCTCTACACTGAGGGGTTATTTAGCGGCTATTGATGCCTGCCACCTGGGGGTGGCAGGTAAAGGCCTTTCTAAAATCCCTGAGGTGGTCCAGTTCATGCATGGTGTTGACCATTTGAGACCTGTGACTAGAGCCTTGTTTCCTGTGTGGGATCTACAAGTGGTTCTTGAGGGCCTTTGCAAGGCACCCTTTGAACCGATTGGGAGGACCTCTTTGAAACATTTAAGTTTCAAAACAGCTCTTTTGCTTGCCTTGTCTACGGCTAAGCGTGTGAGCGACCTTCATGCGCTCTCTGTGAGCCCTGATTGTATGAGGTTTCTCAATAATGACTCCAAGGTTCTTCTTAAACCTCATTTGAGTTTTATTCCTAAGAACCGTGTGGTCCCGAAGGAACCTGTTGTTTTGACGGCTTTCCATCCTCCTCCGTTTGCATCGGAGGAGGATAGGCGTCTTCATTGTCTTTGTCCAGTTAGGGCCCTGAAGGCCTACTGTGATAGGACGGTGGACAGCAGGTCTACTTCTCAGCTTTTCGTGGTCATGAATGCCCGTCAACGGAAAGCGCTGTCCAAGCCCACTCTGTCGAGATGGCTTGTGGATGCAATTAGGTTGGCTTACACCCGGTCTGGGTCTGAAGTGCCGGAAGCACTTAAGGCCCACAGTACTAGGGGTGTGTCTACCTCTTGGGCTTTGTCCAAAGGTGTCTCCATTGAGGAGATTTGTGCAGCGGCGAATTGGTCTTCGCCGTCCACCTTTGCGACCTACTATCACCTGGACGTTGCGCCTTCTGCTATGGCACATACGGTTCTGGGTGCGGCTGCCCTTCCTACTATGTAGTGGGGCGGCTCTCTCCCCTTCCTGAGACAGCATGCTGCTGTCTCTAGGATACGTGGGGGGGGGACCCTGAGTTTTTCCCTTATATTACTGCAATTTTATAAGGTGGACCTGTGTCTGCCCTTAGTGCATAAGGCAGGCCTCGGTCTGTCAGGGTCTTTTTCTGTCTGAACACGCCCAGGCCCTGTGGGTCTGGGTCGGATCAGTCCTGAAAGGGGTCACGTCGGTTGACGGGACCTCCTTCCGGGTGTGGTCGGTGTGCACGACAATCTTGTCGGTTCATGGCTTCTCGGGGAGTGTATGAGTCCCATTGGGGGACCTTGTCTGGAGGTATGACAATAAACGTATAGGTTCCGGACGGAACCATGTTTATTTAATACCGGAGGACAAGGTCCCCCGAATAAAGCCCCTCGGTTCGCTAGTTGCGGGCGCAGAGGTGCGGCTTTAGAGGAAGTTATGATAGCCCACAGGGCTTATATACACTCGGGGGCGGTGCCCTCGTTTGTGATTGACAGCCCTCCCGACAAATGATATTTCTCGTACGGGAGCTTATGAGTTTTACTCTGTTGCAGCGCCAGATGGCGCTGTTATCCCATAGGGGGACCTTGTCCTCCGGTATTAAATAAACATGGTTCCGTCCGGAACCTATACGGTTTGGTTGTTCGTGGATGAGGCAGCATTTTTTTTTTTACGTCCCTCACTCCAGATAAAATGAGATAGAACATTATTGATCACTGAGGGGAAATTCAGTACTGTGTTGTAATCTGTGTGTGTGTGTGTGTGTGTGTGTGTGTGTGTGTGTGCGTGTGCGTGTGCGCGTGCGCGCGTGCGTGCGTGCGTGCACGTGTGTATTGCAGAGTTCCGCAGAGAGTCACGTCTCACATCACGCTCCCGTCTCTCCGTGCTGCTTCAGTCGCCAAGCGCCAAGTTCCTGTGCAGCCCAGATTTCTTCACGGTGCTGCATTCTAACCCTGTGAGTTAGGGCATTCACGAATAGTGATTTTTAGTATTCGAATTATTCAACATCAAAGTATTCGAATAGTCGAATATTCGACAGGACTGGCCAAACTGTCAAATATTAAGTAAGCAAGAGGCGGACATTTTGAAAATAGCCGATCTACATGCAATGTTTCATAACATATAACACAAGAAATAATCATAACACATTATAAACAAACATTCTATATTCATAAGGTCAAGTATTCTACTTAATAATTGGGACTTACAAGAACCATTATCATAGTTATAGTAGTTTAGGCATTTTGGTTTGATAAGGTTGTGGGCAGAACAACTTAACTTACTATAATTAAAGACACTTCATAGTGAATTAGTGATTATAATAAATAGCCTATGTCATGATTGTTGTTATAGCTAGATCAGATTGTGTTTGTATCCTAATATAACGCCAGCGCGCCTCCGTCATCTCCACCGAAAACAAGCGCTCTGCCCTTGTTCCATTGTTGGAAGCGGGATGCTGTTTTGATTCACGCATTGGAGGCTGGGCTGGAAGGTTGATGACTTTTGCTGCATGAGCGGTTCCTACGGGTTAGTCAGGATGCCTGATTTTACACTTGGTTACAGTACATGCTGAAAATAGACGATCTACAAGCTCATTTTATTTTAAGAAGGTGACGAAGGCAAAGGCTAATCCGCAGTCGCCCCGTCCCTTTCTGATGACCTCGTCCTCTTGCCCCGCCCCCTCATACAGAGTGCCTACCGCATGTTTACGAGCAACACCTGCCTGAAGCACATGATCAGCAAGGTGCGTCGCGACGCCCACCACTTTGAGCGCTACCAGCATAACAGAGACCTGGTCACCTTCCTCAACCTGTTCTCCAACAAACAGCTGGAGCTGCCCCGCGGCTGGGAGATGAAACACGACCACACTGGGAAGGTAGGGTTGTGTGTGTGTGTGTGTGTGTGTGTGTGTGTGTGTGTGTGTGTGTGTGTGTGTGTGTGTGTGTGTGTGTGTGTGTGTGTGTGTGTGTGTGTGTGTGTGTGTGTGTGTGTGTGTGTGTGTGTGTTGTTGAACATAGTGAATAGAAATAACATTTCTGTTTGGCTTTTAGTTTTCATAAACTAAAGCTGCATTGGAAAGATATGACAAATAACTTACATATAAAAATAAACATTAATTTAAATTTAAGTGTGTAAATAGATGGTCTACAAGCTCAAAAGGCGACACGTTTTGAGGGTGTTTTTTAATATATGAGCATTTTTAACGTGGAAATGACAGGGTTCCCACCTGTTGATCAAGGGTCCTGGAAGGTCCTGGAAAAAAATAGCTATGCATTGTCTTTGGTTATTGATTTTGTTAATACCTCTGAAATGACAAATTCAACATTGTCCAAATTGTCAAATATTAGTGGCAGAAATAGCCGATCTACATGCTCACAACGCCTCGCGTTGCGACTCTTGCGAGGCGTTGTGAGCATGTAGATCGGCTATTTTCATAATAAAAACGTTACAAAATTCCTCTACCCAGTTCAAATATGATTATTTCGGGGGTCACGGCGTGGAAATGTTGAGAACCACTGGCATACACTACCTATGTGCATATTGCACATAGGAGTAAGCGACTCGTTATTGAGCTGAATTATTGTTATATAGTCCTGGAAATCGGGTTAAATATTCTGGAAAAGTTTTGGAAATTAATTGGTAAAGATGTGTGGGAACCCTGAAATGATTACAACCATTATGCAATAAATAATTGTGACCATCTCAAATAATTGTGATTGGGTGATTATGTAATAATGGTGACAGGCCTACATTGGAGTAGGGCAACATTATCTCAGTCTAAATGCGAAATTATATATGCCGTTCTGAGATTAACAGAATCCAGTGGCTTCCTGATTACTCTGAATGGAATCCAGTGGCTTCCTATGCATTTGTTGTATTGTTGTTGATGTACTGACATATTATCTTGCTTATTTTATTAATTTATTTACCTGCTTATTGTAAATCGCTCTGTATTAAAAGCATCTGCTAAATGCCTAAATTATAAATTGATTACTACGAACAGAATCTAGACTTCTAGAGGCTTCCTGATTACTATGAACAGAACCTAGTGGCTTCCTGATTACTATGAACAGAACCTAGTAGCTTCCTGATTACTATGAACAGAATCCAGTGGCTTCCTGATTACTATGAACAGAACCTAGTAGCTTCCTGATTACTATGAACAGAATCCAGTGGCTTCCTGATTACTATGAACAGAATCCAGTGGCTTCCTGATTACTATGAACAGAATCCAGTGACTTCCTGATTACTATGAACATAATCCAGTGGCTTCCTGATTACTATGAACAGAACCTAGTGGCTTCCTGATTACTATGAACAGAATCCAGTGGCTTCCTGATTACTATGAACAGAATCCAGTGACTTCCTGATTACTATGAACAGAACCTAGTAGCTTCCTGATTACTATGAACAGAACCTAGTGGCTTCCTGATTACTATGAACAGAATCCAGTGGCTTCCTGATTACTATGAACAGAATCCAGTGGCTTCCTGATTACTATGAACAGAACCTAGTAGCTTCCTGATTACTATGAACAGAATCCAGTGGCTTCCTGATTACTATGAACAGAATCCAGTGGCTTCCTGATTACTATGAACAGAATCCAGTGGCTTCCTGATTACTATGAACAGAACCTAGTGGCTTCCTGATTACTATGAACAGAACCTAGTGGCTTCCTGATTACTATGAACAGAATCTAGTGGCTTCCTGATTACTATGAACAGAACCTAGTGGCTTCCTGATTACTATGAACAGAACCTAGTGGCTTCCTGATTACTATGAACAGAACCTAGTGGCTTCCTGATTACTATGAACAGAATCTAGTGGCTTCCTGATTACTATGAACAGAATCTAGTGGCTTCCTGATTACTATGAACAGAATCTAGTGGCTTCCTGATTACTATGAACAGAATCTAGTGGCTTCCTGATTACTATGAACAGAGTGGCTTCCTGATTACTATGAACAGAATCTAGTGGCTTCCTGATTACTATGAACAGAACCTAGTGGCTTCCTGATTACTATGAACAGAATCTAGTGGCTTCCTGATTACTATGAACAGAACCTAGTGGCTTCCTGATTACTATGAACAGAATCTAGTGGCTTCCTGATTACTATGAACAGAATCTAGTGGCTTCCTGATTACTATGAACAGAATCTAGTGGCTTCCTGATTACTATGAACAGAATCTAGTGGCTTCCTGATTACTATGAACAGAGTGGCTTCCTGATTACTATGAACAGAATCTAGTGGCTTCCTGATTACTATGAACAGAATCTAGTGGCTTCCTGATTACTATGAACAGAACCCAGTGGCTTCCTGATTACTATGAACAGAGTGGCTTCCTGATTACTATGAACAGAATCTAGTGGCTTCCTGATTACTATGAACAGAGTGGCTTCCTGATTACTATGAACAGAACCCAGTGGCTTCCTGATTACTATGAACAGAACCTAGTAGCTTCCTGATTACTATGAACAGAATCCAGTGGCTTCCTGATTACTATGAACAGAATCCAGTGGCTTCCTGATTACTATGAACAGAATCCAGTGGCTTCCTGATTACTATGAACAGAACCTAGTGGCTTCCTGATTACTATGAACAGAACCTAGTGGCTTCCTGATTACTATGAACAGAATCTAGTGGCTTCCTGATTACTATGAACAGAATCTAGTGGCTTCCTGATTACTATGAACAGAACCTAGTGGCTTCCTGATTACTATGAACAGAGTGGCTTCCTGATTACTATGAACAGAATCTAGTGGCTTCCTGATTACTATGAACAGAGTGGCTTCCTGATTACTATGAACAGAATCTAGTGGCTTCCTGATTACTATGAACAGAACCCAGTGGCTTCCTGATTACTATGAACAGAACCTAGTGGCTTCCTGATTACTATGAACAGAGTGGCTTCCTGATTACTATGAACAGAATCTAGTGGCTTCCTGATTACTATGAACAGAGTGGCTTCCTGATTACTATGAACAGAGTGGCTTCCTGATTACTATGAACAGAATCTAGTGGCTTCCTGATTACTATGAACAGAGTGGCTTCCTGATTACTATGAACAGAACCCAGTGGCTTCCTGATTACTATGAACAGAATCTATAGTGGCTTCCTGATTACTATGAACAGAATCTATAGTGGCTTCCTGTTTACTATGAACAGAACCCAGTGGCTTCCTGATTACTATGCTCCACAGCCTTTTTTTGTGGATCACAACTGTCGCTCCACCACCTTCATCGACCCCCGCCTGCCCCTCCAGAGTTCACGCTCCACCGGCCTCCTGGCTCACCGCCAACACCTCAGCCGCCAGCGCAGCCACAGCGCAGGGGAGGTGAGAAGAACACACACCAGTATCGTACCATTATTTTAGTATACATGACCCCACTGCTGAGGCTGGGGTCTTGCTAGATTGCCCACCAAATGCCTGGAAATGGAGTAAAATACTTTGGAAAAGTTATGGACAAGTTTTGCATTGGTAAAAGTGTGAGGGAACCCTGATCGATTGATTTAATGCATTACTTTAATCGACTTGAAAGGTGTATTCAGTGATAATGAAAGTGGCCGGGGGTCATCTTGTCTCTTACTGGCCTTACAGCGTGGAAATGTTTAGCTTTTTAAAGATTTTTTACACCATTATATGTTCTCGGTTTGATCATTAGATCCAATCACTGAATATCCGTAGGCCTACATCTCCAGCTTCAGGATATGTATGATACTGATTTACTACGAGACTGTGGCATTTTACAAGTTCAGTAGTTTACAATCTAGGCATTTAGCAGACGTTCTTAATTCAGAGCGACTGTGGTTCTCAAAACCTTTATTTTGACCATCATAACTAAACATCATAACATAACTACAGCCATACTCTACCCTGATTGGTCGAGGACTGGCTGGCCACCTCTGAAAACCGAATCTAGCTATGCTCGTAACACGGGCCATGGTGGAAGTCCTTATATGGTCAGCAGCACACATTCTAGTGAGGAGAATGATTGGAAAATGTACCAATTATATTTTTATTTGAATGAAATACAATCACTGAATATACCTTTAATAAAGATAATCTGTTCTTGTGGGGGAAAAAAGTAAACTTTTAGCCTCGTTCAAGTGGTTAATCTTCAATGCTGCTCTGATAGCAGCATTGACAAAGCGCCTCCAGAGCAGCAATGTAACATTGTTCTATGCATATAATTTAAGCTGCTCTGAGAGCAGCTTTGACCGGGATTTCCGCCTGACCACTAGCGCCCCCTTGTGTTGCAGGTGGTTGATGACTCTCGGCAGACTACCCCTCCCGTGCCCCGCCCCTCCAGCACATTCAGCGGATCCACCCGAAACCAGTACCAGGACCTGGTACCTGTGGGTGAGTGGCATGCACACACACATCACTGCAACTAATGAAATAACCAAAACTAGAATTGACGAAAACCTTTTAACACTTTGTAAGCCACGGGGAGCCCCTTAATGTTAAAACCGTAGTATATCGCACATCCCAGCAAGGAGTCTCAGCCGCGCCGTACTTTCCCGGACTTTGTCATTAAAACCGGAATAAATGATTTTGATCCGAAAATCGGCGATCGTCTAACCTTCCCTAGTCACCGCTCGTCCATCGGTGGCTCGTGGCTGCTCTGACATGAAACAGAAGTGACTCTCATGGCCTCTCCTTCTTCAGCCTTCCTTCCTCCTACCCACTTGTTGTTTGGACGTTAACTCTAGCAGAGCTGGAGTGCTAGGTGCTAGGCTATCCAAAGTGGACACATCGACTGTTCAGTCACTCCTGGACTATATGCATGGATCGTTATGCGCGCGGATCACGTACGCGAAACGCACGGGGAGATCGATGCTCGGCCAAAACCACCATTCTATCCCAACGGAGATCGAGAAAATCACGGTGAGCTAATGACCTGGAAAAAAAAAAAAAAAGAAAAAACAACGGCGCTGTCCAAGAAGGAGGGGCGGCGGGCTCATGTTTATAAACATAATATTATGTCTCAGATCACAATACAATAATAGAAATTTCACGGCTAATCTACCAACCACCATTCTATTTCGGACGGTAAAGGGTTAATAAAAAACATAATAATAAAAAAAAATTAAACAAGGCTCTACAAAAAAACTGAAACTGTATAGTGTGTTTACAAATCTGACTAAAACTAAATAAAATCATAGTCAGAGAATAATTCGTTATTTGTAGTCTTAGTCAACATTTCATACATGCAAGTACAAGTCTGTGCCCGACTGCCCGTTTTAAGCACTGTCAGTCGTCAATATAAAAACTCTTCAAAGATAGTGAAATTAGCCAATCTACAAGCTCACAATGTGTCACACAAACACACACACGCACACACTCCACACATTGATTTTTTGTATTCATCTCTGTGTCTTCTCCAGCCTATAATGACAAGATAGTGGCGTTTCTACGGCAACCCAACATCTTTGACATCCTACAGGAGAAACAGCCTGAGCTCATCAGGAACCACGCCCTGAAGTACCTGTCTGTCTGTCTGTCTGTCTGTCTGTCTGTCTGTCTGTCTGTCTGTCTGTCTGCCTGTCCTTTTGATTGATCGATTGATTGATTAATTAAGTTTGAAGTTTGAAAACAGTATGGCAGTACAGTTAAAAAAAGCTAGTCTAAAAGGCCAACACAAAAAGCTGTTTCCATCGCCTGCCTTCCTGCCTGCCTGCCTGCCTGTCTGTCTGTCTCTAAATGTCTGTCTGTTACCGTCTGTCTGCCCTTCCCCCTCTCCTCTCGCTGTCCTTGTACTCTATTACCAGCTCTATTCCCATCACCATCAGTCATCTTAAACACACAGTTAACCTTTAATCCTAATGGATCTCCTCAGATAACCCCTGACTGTGTGTGTGTGTGTGTGTGTGTGTGTGTGTGTGTGTGTGTGTGTGTGTGTGTGTGTGTGTGTGTGTGTGTGTGTGTGTGTGTGTGTGTGTGTGTGTGTGTGTGTGTGTGTGTGCGTGCGTGTGTGTTTCAGGGAGAAAGTATCATTTATTCGCACTGAGGGTGTCTCTGGACTGGCGCGTCTCTCCAGTGATGCTGATTTGGTCATGCTACTGAGGTGAGCTGTGTCAGTACGTGTGCATGCGTGTGTGCGTGCGTGTGCATTTCTCAGGTGTTGTTTGTATTCGTTTATTTAAACGGATCCCCATTAGCTGACGCCTTAGAGCGGTCGTTTTTGGCCCCCGATGTCGGTATCGGACATCGGTCATTATCTCTCCGATGTATCGGTAGTTTTTATAAGTAATATTAGACCACCATTTGATGACTTTTAGCCACTCAGACCCAAAACTTAGAATATATTGTCGTTGCCTGTAAGGATCCATTGGGTTTCATTTTGCACTCATGACTTAAAGATCTTATAAAGGGTCCATTTGGTTACCAAATCTCCATCATTTTGCTGGGGACCACCTGGAAACCCCTCAAGGACCACTGGTGGTCCCCGGACCATTGGTAAAAAAAGGAAAACATTTCTTATTATTTTATATTATTAAAAAAACATCGGTTAAACATCGGCAATCGGTGGTCTAGCACTCATCATCGGCAAACATCGGCATCGGTCAAAAAATATGGCATCGGTCGGGCTCTACTTAAAGTGGGCATGACATGGCCAAAACAGCTAATTATGGCTATCAAATTAGCCAATTTTTTTAATGATGTCATGTACCCCCATGTTAAATTACCCAATCAAATTAATTTATTGTAGTTACTGTACTGAAAGTAGTACTTTCTGTACAGTAACGGCAATACATTAATTTGATTGGGCTAATATGGGGGGAGGGGCGGAGACTCGCGGAGTCGAGTATCCATATCATTATCTTTTGAAACTGCCCCAAAAAAAGCTGTCCGAGGCATGTTTCCGACTTTCTAAACCAACTTTAAAACTATCAGTTCTAGGGGTAAAAATTATACACCATTCACCATTAGACCGGTAAAAAAGTACATGTCTTCTTCAAAAAAGGTGTCAGAGATTTGTTACGAGGGTCAACACGCTTCTCCCCGTCTAAGGGACGGTTTTGTCGGCCATACCCTGCTGTGTCTTCCGCTAAACCTGACTGGAGGACCTGGCCGGGACGCGAGTTTCTAAATTCTAGGCGCACTGGGGGAAAACCGCGCCCGCACTAATTTTTTAAGCTTGTGATTGGCTGAACTGGAGGTAGGGAGGCGAGTTTCTAAACTCTAGGCGCACTGGGGGAAACACCGGAGCAAGCTTAGAACGAGCGTCCAGCGATCTCCTCCTCCTCGGCAGCTTTGAGCCCTTTTAGCAGACATATGTCCTGCTGTCTCGGAGGACTGAGGTCCGTGGCTCATACACTCTGTGTGTGTAGCCTGTGTGTGTGTGTACACACACAATAGCTCTCCAAAATAGCCTTGCGGTGCGGCGCTGCTACACGCTAACAACAACATCACATTGTGCGCAGCACGGCACAACGGACGAAGTATACATTGCGCGGCACCGCACGACGGACGAAGTATACATTCACTACTAACTGATACGGCCCCGCCTCCTTTTCAGACTGTTTGAAGAAACACCACGTGACTTACTGTATCATAATGTTAAATTTCGGCCGGTGTCACGCCCCCTTTAACTAGTCTTCCTGGGGTCCAAGACATGAAAACAACACAAATATATCAAATATCACAGTGTATTACAAAGATACCAACGGGGATACAACAGATTTAAAAAGCCGCACTATTAATCTAGTGGGTGCAAAAGTATGTTATTGTATGTTTTGAGTGTATGTCAGGGGTCTTCAACAGGGGGTCCGGGACCCCTAGGGGGTCCCCAGAGTTACTGCAGGGGGTCCTCCAAATCTTTGAGTGATAGAAATCTTTTTTTTCTCCTTTTTTATATGAACCACTTGAACCCTAGCTTCCATATTTCTGAGAACTTTAGCCAAAAATAGCAGATCAAGTACAGAAAGGTCAAGTTTATTAAGTATTGACAGTTCAAGTGGTTAATATCTGAAAACACAAATTGACATGAATCCAAAATACACTGATTGTGCTGTCAAACAATGAAACTATATAGAATCTATGAGAAGGTAGTTGGGGTCCCTGCTTCATCTCTTTCTCAACTAAGGGGTCCTTGGCCTGAAAACGTTGAAGACCCCTGGTCTATGTCTATGTGTCATGTTTGCTTGTGTTTTTTTCCACAGCTTGTTTGAGGAGGAAGTGATGTCGTACGTGCCTCCTCATGCCTTACTCCATCCAGGATACGCTCTCTCCTCTCCCCAGAGCTCGCCTGGTGAGTCTGTCTGTCTGTCTGTCTGTCTGTCTGTCCATCTATCCCTCCATCCAGTGTTAATTTTGACAGCATATATATTTTTCGAATCTTAGTCATAGTGTTTTGAATACAGTCTTTTTAGTCATAGTCGGGGACCCACATGCCCAAAAGCTCAAGGAATAGGGTTGAACCTGTGATGTTCTGCCGCACTTTTTATTTCTGTTTTATCTATTAGTTTGGTCATTAAGGTACACAGAATGACAGGCCTGCTCTGACGGAAACATAAAAGGTTATGGCCATTTGTATATTCACAGTCCCATTGACTCCACAGGAAAAGAAATATATATATATATATATATATATATATATATATATATATATATGTCACCGGATGTTAGAGAAACAGGACGGCCGAGAAACGGAGCACTCGCGGTGCCGCACGGGGCGGAACAAGCGGTCGCCCACAACAACGTCCTCCAGGCGGAGCCCATCGATTGTCCACGACATTGCAAGCGGCGCGAAGGCCAGCGGACCTTGGTCCTGCTCTTCGCCCCCGAGCGCCGCAGGCGCGAGTGGCCGCGAAGAGCGGGCCAGGGCCGCGCGGCCGGCGGAGCGCCGCGCGAGTTACGAAGCCGTGGTGAATGCAATCGTTATATTTATGCCCAGGCCGTAAGGCCTGGGCAAGCCCAAGATAAACGCTCATAGTAAGCTAATGGCTAAGCTAATGGCTAAGCTAATGGCTAAACACCGCCCAGCTAGGCTAGTAAATAAAGAAAGGGAGTCGCAAACGAGTGACGTCAGCGCCTGCACTAGTGAATGGCTGTCTATGGGCTGTCGTCGCCATCTGGTGGTGATTAGTGTGTGGTGAACGAAACAAGCGCTCTTACAATGAACGTCCTGAGTTACCCAAACATGCTGTAACATATATATATATATATATATATATATATATATATATATATATATATATCACAGATTGTGTTAGACCGGTAATTTCCGGTTTTGACCGATTTTTTATGGCCAAGACGGAAAATAAAATTACTCCTGGACATTCTGACCGATTGAAAAACCAATGGTCATTTATTATTATCGCTGTCTGCGCAGGCTGCCTCTCTCTCTCTCTCTCTCTCTCTCTCTCTCTCTCTCTCTCTCTCTCTCTCTCTCTCTCTCTCTCTCTCTCTCTCTCTCTCTCTCTCTCTCACTCACTCGCTCGCTCGCCCGCCCTCTCTCTCTCGCGTGCTCGCTCGCTCGCCCGCCCGCTCTCTTTCTCTCTCTCTCTCTCTCTCTCGCTCGCTCGCTCTTTTCAGTGTCAGTTTGCGACTCACTGCATGTAAAGCCATGGGAATTAAGAAATGCACGCACGGTCAGCAATCAACCCATAAGTTCTTTATGAGGAGATGGAGTGGAGACAGTAGGAAGAGCCTTTTCAACTCTCCCAAGTTGCATAACATGCGCACGGACGCACTGTCTGTCTGTGTCACCACTCGACAGTGAGTATTCATCTGGCCAGCAATGAATCCATCAACCTTATGAAGCAATTGCTATTTTTCAATATTCTTAAGTCAAGACATGGTTGTACTGTTGGCGTCAAAGATGATGCAACAGAAAGAACTTGTTGTGAAAGCAGTGTGCCACATGCAGACAGCCTGCGCGATTAGTCCAATATAATTAATTCCTGTATGCAAGATTGAAGCGTTTTTTTTTTTTTTTTTTTTTTTTAGCCTACTTTTTCCATTCAATTCGTTTTCAGTCCCAACTATGCAGTGAGTACTACTCACTGCATAGTAATACTTTAACTGTTGCTATTGGCTTTTTGTGCACCTGCTTGTAATTTAAAATGTCCGGTATTTTCTTCAGATGTCCGGTACATTTTTATCATGCCGGTCACGGTGACCGGCTGTTAAAAATCCTAGCGCGACCTCTGATATATATATATATATATATATATATATATATATATATATATATATATATATATATAAAGAAAAAAATCTGCTTTAAGTACAGTTAACCCTAGCATGTGAGGGGTCAAACGGACCAACAAAACTGTGAAAAGTGATGAGTCATCACTTTTCACAGTTTTGTTGGTCCGTTTTCTAGCCCAAGGAATGTTTTTCATGCTAAACAAATGCTTGCATTGGATTCAGAATCATGAAAACCCCCCAGTTTGACCCCTCACATGCTACTTAAAGCATGTGTTTTCTTTGTTTATATATATTTATTTTCCTGTGTAGTGGAGTCAATGGGACAGTGAATATACAAATGGCCATACGTTTTTTTCACGAGGTTTCCGGCAGAGCAGGCCTCTCATTCTGTGGATCTTATCAATGACCAAACTAATAGATAAAACAGAAATAAAAATTACGGCAGAACATCACAGGTCCTCTCCCATTTTGAGGTACTGGGTCCCCGGCTATCATCTGAAAAGTTTTAGTTATGGGGTGCCTGCTGGCCTACTGGTCCAGGCACATACCACTTATGGCATTGCCACATAGGCATGGATGCCTGGCGGCGTCGCCGGTTCGATTCCCGATCCGTATGACTTTTGCTGCGTGTCCCTCCCCATCTCTCCCCCCATTTCCTGTCAGTCTACTGTCCTATTAATAAAGGCATAGAAGCCCAAAAACAAATCTTTAAAAAAAGAAAGGTTTTAGTTTTAGTCAAAAATGTATTGTGGCGGGCCTTGACAGCATCGTAATGCTTGATTTTACCCTTGGTTGCATGCTGAAAATTCCCATTCCAACACAGAGCGTAAACCAAACATAAAATGGCTTGTCTTTTAGTTCTACTGGATCCACTAGTCCCCCCCCTAAAATGTTTGTGTAGTTTTTATTTCTTGATGAAATTGATCTCAGTTTCAGTAATCATAGTTCATTCGACAAAATGAACACTGTCTCCATCTCACTCTCTCTCTCTCTATCTATGTGTGTGTGTGTGTGTGTGTGTGTGTGTGTGTGTGTGTGTGTGTGTGGTACAGGTACACAGAGGGCTAATGCTCGGGCCCCAGCTCCATACAAACGTGACTTTGAGGCCAAACTGAGGAATTTCTACAGAAAGCTGGAGACCAAGGGATACGGCCAGGGACCAGGGAAAGTAAAGTATGTTGTTGTTTGCACTATGATATTCTTTTGCTTAATTTCTGGTTCTTATATAAAATCACTTCAGTCAGATAACTCACATAGAATAGAATGAACCAATAATATATCATTGTAGAATGTAAATAGAACCAATATATTATAATAGATTGTGAATACAGGTGTAGATATATTTTATCTTGGCGTTCAGGCCCTGCTACATTTCTCTCCCTGCTCTGCACAATTAGACAACTGTCATTAAACAAGATATATAATAAATTTTAAAAAAAAAACAAAAAAAAACATGGGGAACAGAACTAATAGCAGAGCCTACTGGGAGAGTATTTTTTTGCAGGTCATTCAGTCCGAGTGTATCAAAAAAGCAACTGGGTTAAGGCAGCGGAAGCAGCTTGTTATTGGCTGCGCGGAGGTGACGAAAGTCGGGAGATACACCTAACCTAACCTTAACCCTAACCTCAGTAAAACTAACGCTGGTAAATGATAACCTGGTGAAATACTAACCTGCCGACGCTGGTGAACCCTAACCTGGTGAATGTTAACCATGGTCGGACCAACGGGAGGTCTTCTCCACATTAACCCATTCAGAACGTTTACACATTATTGAGTATCATTATTTTATGCTTTAACTATTGAAAAATAGCAGATATACAAGCTCATAGTGTGGCACCGAGTGCCGCGCTGCGAGCTTGTAGATCTACTATTTTTGAAAAATCGTGAAAATTAGAATTTTGACCCGATTCTATAAGTGTCTTTTGAATCCTTCTAAGATTTTTTGAAAAACCTATGTTTCTATGTCAGCAATCTGGCCAGCCATCGTCAAAGAAAAGGTCCTTTTCACTTAAATGGAGCTCAGTTAGTCTGTTCTTGAGAGACTACTATGTCAGTGGTGCTCAAACCTTTTCATGTGAAGGACCCCCAAAATGATATGTATTTGGCCACGGACCCCCATCTTAAAATATCTAGTTCCAGGGACCACCCAGAAGCAAAATTTGAGTTACAAACGTTCGCTTTGAAAAATACATATATTCAAAGATTTGCACACATTTTCACGACTTTTTCAAAAATAGCAGATCTACAAGCTCGCAGCGCGGCACTCGGTGCAGCGCTGTGATCTTGTATATATGCTATTTTTCACTGGTTAAAGCCTTCAATAATTCTAGGCCTAAATGGTTTAATTAGGCGCTTTTTTGATACACTCGGACTGAAAGACCAGCAAAAAACACTCTCCCAGAGCCTACTGGTGGTGCTGGGGTGGCGGTGGGAGCAAACAACCCAGGAACACATGCAGAAGGAACGCTGGATGACTACAGACTTACTGTAGGTGAGCTTAAATAACCTGCCCAACTGGTCAGCTGATTGCCCCGTCAGCGTATGTATACCACCACATATTAATGCACATGCGTGAACCTCTCGAGTATATCTGCCTGAACTAACCTTGCAGGCTACATATCATGCATGTTATATAGCCTAATTTATGTGACATCTGGGTGACGTAGATGTAGAACACTCGCTCACTATCGCAGAGATGCAGGTTTTTATTCATGGCAGCATTAATATATATCAGTGGTGGAAAAAGTACTAGATCTTTCTCTACATGAGTGAAAGTATCAATACTGCAATGTAGAAATACTCACAAGTAAAGGTCTGGAATTCAATGTTTACTTGAGTAAAAGTAAAAAAGATATTGGTATCAAATCTTATTAAAGTACAAAAGTAAAAGTAATCTTTTCAAATGTATAAAATGTCTTGTAGCTTGTAGATCGTCTATTTTCAAATGGCCGAAATGGCTGAAGTGTTTAATGTATGATTTGTAATAATAATCAAAATCTACAAAGTACAGTAACTAGTAACTAAAGTAATTATTATAACAAAAATAATTGTAGTGGAGTAAAAGTATAAAATTTGCCTCTGAGATGAAGTGAAGTAGAAGTAAAAGTTCTGAAAATACTCTGAAAAGTAGATCATTAGGTCTGGCTTTCCCTGTGAATTATGAGGGCAATGGCAAGAGAGCGGTAGCTAAAAATATCAACTCTGCAAACGCAAGAGTGCACTACGTCAATGGAAGTATTTTAAACTTCACCATTCACCATCAGTGTTTGGGTGTGCGTGTGTGCTTACGTGCGTGCTTGCATGTGTCTCTCTCTCTTTCAGACTGATCATCCGTAGAGATCACCTGTTGGAAGATGCTTTTAATCAGATCATGTGTTACTCTCGTAAAGATCTGCAACGCAGCAAACTGTACGTGAGCTTCGTAGGAGAGGAAGGGTGAGGACCACGTTTTATATGCTTATATGCTTTTAACACATATTTGCAGATCTGCTATTTTCACTATTTCTATCCACCTGTTTCCGCAAGAATTTACTGTAGAATTATGTTTGGGACCGACACATCCGGGGGAACATCTGACAGACAAGCTCACGTCACAGATGCAACCGTTGTGAGCTTGTAGATCACTCTTGGCTGCGACGCCGCAATGCACGATGGGACTTTGGACGTTGGAAACTTGTGGATACATTTCTGGTTTTCAAGCAATGCATTCACATTAAAAAAGGACAATTTACTTCCTAATTTATACTTTTGAATACTTGAGTATTTTGCTTGAGTATATACCATAGACCGTAAAAAATATGGACGTTGGGAACCGTCACATGACCCATTGGTTTCTATCATATCATAGAACATACATGGGCAACTGGCGGCCCGGGGGCCACATGCGGCCCCCACCTTCACTTAATGCGGCTCGCAGGTTAATACCAGACTACTGATATATTATTGATTACAGCTGTTACAATTCCAAAAATGACCTACTTTAATTCCGTAAGTCTAAATTAGTAGCTTAATGACTAGTATATTAGTATTAAAATGTTTTTTTTTTTTTTTTAATGTCTAATGTATTTGTATTTAGGTTCATAAAGTTAACATGAGAATATAACTAAATGCGTTTGAAATTAAATCAAAATGTTACATTTGAGGATTCCAATTAAAAAATAACAACAAATAATTCAGGATTCCAATTCAAAAGAAGCAAAAATAGCCGATCTACAAGCTCAAAACGCATCGCAGCGCGATGCGTTTTGAGCTTGTAGATCTGCTATTTTTTGCTTATTTTGTATGAGATACTAGAATGACAAAGTAGGATGTGGCAATATGCAATCTGGCCCTCTGGAGTGAAGGTGGAAATATAGTGGCCCTCGCCATCATCACCTGTCATAGAAAATTAAGCTTTTTTCATCATTTTAGGTTGGACTACAGCGGTCCATCCAGAGAGTTCTTCTTCCTGGTGTCCAGAGAGCTGTTCAATCCATACTACGGCCTGTTTGAATACTCAGCCAACGACACCTACACCGTCCAGATCAGCCCCATGTCTGCCTTCGTGGACAACCATCATGAATGGTGAGACTGGCTCTGTCTGTCTGTTTAGTTAATACTTGTTTAAAAATGTTCTAGTTAAAAAATAACACAAAAAAAGTGTAATAACAATCACAACAATCGTTGAATCGCAATATAATTAAGAATCGCAATAGAAATCGAACCAGCACTCTAGGTATCGAGTTCGTATTTGAATCGGGAGGTAAGTGAATCTCCCCCCCCCCCCCAGTGGGTGAGTGTATGTGTGTGTGCGTGCGTGCGTGTGTGTTAGAGCATTCACCGAATATTCGAATATTCGAATATCAAAGTCACTATTCGACGTTGTTTACCGAAGTTGAATATTCGCTCATTTTTATTTTTTTATTGTTTTCTCCTTAAAAAATATATAGTTTATAAAGCTTGGCTAGATAGGAAGTCATAAGAATGAGTTGTCAATGCCCCTGGTGGATGAATTTGTTAATGCTCTATACCAGGGAATCTCAAACCTTTTTAGGCCGTGACCCCCAAAATAAACATAGTTGAACTGGGGACCCCCACCCTGATAAGCACTTGGAATTGTAGGTATTAATGTGACTCGATTCCACAGATAAATATTGTGAAAATAGCAAATCTACATGCTCACAACGCCTCGCGTTGCGAAGCGTTGTGAGCATGTAGATCTGCTATTTTCACAGTGTTTGCTTCTTGCTTACTTAATATTTGACAGTTTGACCAGTCCTGTCGAATATTCGACGATTCGAATACTTTGAGGTAGAATAATTCGAATACTAAAAATCACTATTCTTGAATGTCCTAGTGTGTGTGCGTGCGTGCGTGTGTGGGCAGAACAGGCTGTTCTGTGGGTGAGGTTTGTGAGGTTATCTCCTGAACATCCATTCTGCTCAACTCTGATGTGTCTGCTCGCTGCCGCACCCGAAATAGCAGCGCTATTTGGAGGAGATGGAATGTGAAGATTTGGCTCAGTAAATCAAAAGGCTCATCAGTCAGTTTGGCCTCAATGGATGTGACACTGATGGTAGCCCCATATAGAACCTCACCCTCCGCTGCGTGCTGTTGTGCTGCGAGATGAGGTCCTACAGGGTTGTCACCGGGCTGGGGTAGAATTAGCCTGACTGCAAGCGTCAGACTCTTCACACACTACGTTTCACTTCGTTTAGGGAGAGAGTCTGATCCTTCAGGCAGAGATTCCACTTCAGCGGGGGCGGGCTAAAGCCTATTGACGTCTCACACACACACACACACACACACACACACACACACACACACACACACACACACACACACACACACACACACACACACACGCTTAGAGCCCCCGACGGCGACGTGGCGTGACATAGCAAAAATACGTTATTTCTTATATCATATTATATGATTGTATGTTTACGTTAGTGCAAAATGGTATTAGAACGTAATGAAACGGCACTATTGTATAGTTTATTAAAAGAATTTGAGTCGAGTCTGACTCCGCCATGACAGTTTTCACGGACCAATCAGAGTCCACTAGCGACTCTCACGTGGGCAGAGGACACCAATCAGAGTCCACTAGTGACTCTCACGTGGGCAGAAAAGTTCTGAAGGGAGGGGGCTGGGGGGGGGGGGCTGGGACCGGACCAGCCTTGGGAATCCACCAGACGCCAAACCACGTGCCCCAAGCATACAACCCTGATTGGCCCATTCAATTCGCCCGCTCCTCGGGCGAGAAGAAATAAAATATTAAATCTCCGGGGTCAGTCCACACTACACACCTCCCACCAACAGGGGGTGGTAATGTGCGGACTGATTTATCAGGCTAGGGTAGAATGCCTCCACGCCGAGGTAGTAAAGGTAGTTCCACACTCAGTGGCGTCAGTTCAGCAAAAGCTAGGGTATGGCAAAGATGGGAGTCCTCATGGAAAAGAGGCATTACATTTTTGTATAGCACGGTTCTATTGTGAAAATAGCTGATCTACATGCTCACAACGATCGGCTATTTTCACAACGTCTGAAAAAAATGAGTTTTGTCAGTTTTTTACACAGGTTTCTATGGTTTCTTGGGCTGGATATGGCAGCCTGGAACAGTTGTTCAAGTGCAGCTAAACTTAGCATGTTAGTAAACGTGCCACAATTAACAATAATGCATTGCACCTGTGCAGCTGACCCGTGGAACCTGGGAATATACCATTTTGTCAAGCTGGGGAGAATACAAGTGTAGAGAATATAATTATAATACCTTGTTAAAGTGACCATTTTGTAAACATTTTGCATTCGTAGTTATTTTACTGTAATTTAACAACATAATAACCAGCGCAGATAGACAAAGAGACATTCATGGATTTATATTTAGAATTAACTTTTATTTTCCCCCCTGGACCCAATTGACGCCCCTGTCCACACTCCCAGAGTATGATTTTCCATCCCACGGTACATAAAACATGCACTACGGAGTTGGGAAACGGTTTAAATCGCTTATTTAGTCTCATTAATTCCGGAAAAGCCCTCGCGGCAGGTGCTCCCATTGTAGCAGAATAAGAAGCAGTACTGGCAAACTGCCACCGGGGGAGTTCCGGTTGAATGGGAAAACATTACACTGGCTGACAAAACTAGCAATTTAAGCGGTTGTCTCATGCCGTAGTGCATGTTTTATGTACCGTGGGATGGAAAATCATACTCTGGGAGCATGGAACTACCTTTACTTTTTGGATACAATTTCGGGAAAAGGGTGATCTACCTCGTCGTGGAGGCGTTCTACCCCAGCCCGGTGACATCCCCGTAGGACCTCATCTCGGAGCACAACAGTATGCAGTGGAGGGTGAGGTTCTATATGGGGCTACACTGATGGATGTGTGTGATGGATGGATGGATGGATGGATGGATGGATGGATGGATGGATGGATGGATGGATGGATGGATGGATGGGTGGATGGATGACATTAACCCATTTAGGCCTAGAATTATTGAATGCTTTAACTATTGAAAAATAGCAGACAAGCTCACAGCGCGGCACCGATTGCCACGCTGCGAGCTTGTAGATCTGCTATTTTTGAAAAAGTCATGAAAATGTGTGCAAATCTTTGAATATATGTATTTTTAAAGCTGACGTTTGTAACTCAAATGTTGCTTCTGGGTGGTCCCTTGAACTAAATATTTTGAGATGCGGGTCCGTGGCCAAATCAATATCATTTTGGGGGTCCTTCACATGAAAAGGTTTGAGAACCACTGACATAGTAGTCTCTCAAGAACAGACTAACTGAGCTCCAGTTAAGTGAAAAGGACCTTTTCTTTGACGATGGTTAGCCAGATTGCTGACATAGAAACATAGGTTTTTCAAAAAATCTTAGAAGGATTCAAAAGACACTTATAGAATCGGGTCAAAATTCTAATTTTCACGATTCTTCAAAAATAGCAGATCTACAAGCTCGCAGCACGGCACTCGGTGCCGCGCTGTGAGCTTGTATATCTGCTATTTTTCAATAGTTAAAGCATAAAATAATGATACACAATAATGTGTACCCGTTCTGAATGAGGCCAAGAGTGGATTTGTTAACAAAACTCTCTCTCTCTCTCTCTCTCTCTCTCTCTCTCTCTCTCTCTCTCTCTCTCTCTCTCTCTCTCTCTCTCTCTCTCTCTCTCTCCCTCCATGTTGTCTGGTGTTCTTCGGTGCCTCTCAGGTTCCGCTTCAGCGGTCGTATCCTGGGATTGGCTCTCGTCCATCAGTACCTGCTGGACGCCTTCTTCACTCGGCCGTTCTACAAAGGTCTTCTTCGCATGTGAGTCACCTCAGCTTGCTCTTTCTCTCCCTCCGTCTCCCTCCCCCTGTGTTCTCAGCTCACCTCGAAATATAAAACAAAGGAAAACTAGGTGCTCAAAGGAGGTACAAGCTAAGTTAAAACCCTATGGTACGTGATTCTAGGACCAGTGGGAGTTCCGAGCACTCAAAAAAGTTAAAAGAGGAGAGGTTTAATTTAGGCCTAGAAATATTGAATGCCCGGAACTAAATATTTTGAGATGGGGGTCCATGGCCAAATACATATCATTTTGGGGGTCCTTGACATGAAAAGGTTTGAGAACCACTGAAATAGTAGTCTCTCAAGAACAGACTAACTGAGCTCCAGTTAAGTGAAAAGGACCTTTTCTTTGACGATGGCTGGCCAGATTGCTGACATAGAAACATGGGTTTTCATAAAACATTAGAAGGACTCAAAAGACACTTATAGAATAGGGTCAAAATTCTAATTTTCACGATTTTTCAAAAATAGCAGATCTACAAGCTCGCATCGCGGCTGTGAGCTTGTATATCTGCTATTTTTCAATAGTTAAAGCATAAAAACATGTTGGCTTTTATGTTGGCTCTTTTGTAGTGTTGGGTATCGTTACTTTTTGAAGTAACTTGTTAGGTTACTTTCGTTACTGACTTGAAAACTAATCCGTTACGTTACTCCTTTACCCAATGAGAAAAGTAACTTAACGAGTTACTTTTTCCGTTACCGACCATTAAAACCCACCTGCGTGGAGGTTTGGTAGACATAAAAAAAGAGTGCAGCCTCCTTTTAGCTCATGCGTCCTCTTCAAAAGACAGACACTCCCCAGCGTTAAACTGTACAGTACCTCGATGCCGTGGTGTTGTTATGGCGGATCTACCGGGGTTAAATGGCTGGGTCTGAATCCACCGCTGTCCGCCGACGTCCAGATACTGCGGGTGGTCTCCAACCAATCCTGCTGATGTAGCTCCACTTTAAATAACCTGCCGGCGCTGACTTTAACACGCAGTCAACTAAAGGTACGGACGCTACTACTATCTCCCCGTTGTGAGGAAGGATCAACTTGTGTATAATTACAGACGGACGCAGCCGCTTCTGTGTTTGTTTCGTGAGACACAGAGCAGCAGAACAGGGAGTGATTTCCTGGTTTCAAGATGACGCGTGTTGCGGAGCTGCGGAGATGAAAGGAATGCGATTGGCTGACTGGAGTTGTGAATGGGAGTAACGTTTTGTGAATGAAGTGACGCGAGAATTACGTTGCATCAGGGGCCGGACCGCCACAGTGTCAGATTATTTTTCCTTTGTGGCAACAGAAAGAACTGGGAATTATAGGTCTTAATATCGAATTAACGCCGCTATTTTTTGGAAAATGTAACTGGTAACGATCCTGCTATATTGCAAAAGTAACTCGTTAGTTATAACGCTGTTAGTTATAACGCCGTTACACCCAACACTGCTCTTTTGCAATGCAATCAAGTACCTTGTTTTTACACCCATCGAGAGGATGGGTGTAAAAACCCATTGTGATCCCATTGTGATCTACAAGCTCACAATGCCTCACAGCGTGACGCTATGTAAGCTTGTAAATCTGCCATTTTCAAACATTTTGTACACATTTGTACTTTAAGTACATTTTGATGCCAACACATTTACTCAAGTACGTTTTGAATTCCAGACTTGTACTTGTAAAGGCACGGTCTCACCAAAGTATGGCTGACAGCTGATAAACAACTTTTTTGAGTGCTCGGACCTCTCCTCTTTTTTCAACTCACAAAATATTTATATAGTACTTAACATGACCAGGTCAACCTAAGTGCTGTACAGGTTAAAAAAGCAAACAATCCAGTACAAACATTTAGCATACAAAGAAATGATAGCACGAATAAACGTCTTATCATTAGCACCAGTGAGGGGAAAACAGGGCTACATCAGCTGTCACTGAAGGCCTGGCAGAGAAATGAGTCTTTAAAGCTATACTGTGTAAGTTGCTAAACTAGTGGTCAGTAGCGGTATTGCTTTTTTCGGCCGTTTTTCGCCCGGAGTCGTCGCGGACCACCACCGCGGACCACCGGAGCGGCGCCGCAAACCACCGCGACCGATACAAATCCATGGAGGGGTAGAACGCATGGTAGAACGTAATTTTCTGGCCAGGATTTGGGGATTAAGAGGTTAAGAATCCTTCACCATGGTAAACACTGTAGCTGAGAGAGGCTACTTCCTGAAGACCATGGCAGATAAGCTGTGATTGGCCGGTAGTGTATCATGTGTGTATGATCCGCGATGTGATTGGCCAACGTATACAGATGGTGCAGATGACACTATTTTTCCGCGAAAACCGGACCCCGGCCAGGATCATAGAAAACATAATAAAGAGAAGGCTTTAGAAGCTGATAATAACGGAGTGGGTGTTCTAAAACTTTAGCGAACAGTTAGGACAATTTTAAGATTTGTTTTATAAAAAAAGTTACATGGTATAACTTTAATAAGGATTTAAAAATAGCTATCGACTGGTCAGCTTTGATATGCAGGGGCAAATTGTTCCAGAGCCTGGGGGCAGCCGCCACAAAGTGGTGTAAAGTAACTAAGTACATGTACTTAAGTAATGTACTTAAGTACAATTTTGAGGAATGTGTACTTTACTTGAGTATTTCCAATTTCCAATACTTTTACTTCTACTCCACTACATCTCGGATCCAAATGTTGTACTTTTACTCCACTACTTGTTTTTTTGGAAACTTTAGTTCCTAGTTACTTTGCAAATATAAATTATAATATTATAAAACGTTAACCACTTTAGCCCTGTTTTATACCTAGGCCTTGGTTATTATGTTGCTAAATTACAGTAAAATAATTACAAATGCTAAATTTAACAAAAATGGTCACTTTAACAAGGTATTATAATTATATTCTCCACACTCGTATTCTCCCCATCTTGACACAATGGTATATTCTCAGGTTCCGCAGGTCAGCTGCACAGGTGCAATGCATTATTGTTAATTGTGGCACAAACATGCCAAGTTTAGCTGCACTTGAACAACGTTCCAGGCTGCCATATCCAGCCCAAGAAACCGTAGAAACGGGGGAATTTTCCTTTTTCACTTCTTAACTCATTTCTAGCCGATCCCGAGTATACTCGTGAAAAATACTCAAGTATTTAGAGTGCCGATCCCGAGTATACTCGCGTAAAATACTGTATATAGAGTAACGCCGGTTCTCCTACCCTATAGCCCGGCGGAAGGTCCTGGCACGATCGGCCTTGCCGATTCATCATCATCACGGATCCATGTGCACAAAATAGTAATCCCATAACATGGAGGCCGACAGGGGATCTCATCTTTAATGTCCATTTTCTCCAAACAACACTTTTAAAGCCAAGGATGGCATTAGATTCTCGCTACAATAACATAATAACAAATGCATCGATCGGCCATTTTAGGAACGGCATGGGGTGACGAAGGCTTCGGTTGAATGACGTCATGACGTCAACCCGGAAGTGTTTACGCAATGGACTTCTGGCCTTCAAAATAAGATACTGGCCGCGTATGGAGCCCTGTGAGAGGCACGCTGGACATTTAACCCGTTCATGTCTGGAGCACTAAATGGGTTAAAATAAATGTATCATGCCTGTTGCTAAGGTATGGCAACATGACTGGTGTCTTAGCTTTTTCTGAACTTACGCCACTGCATATGAGTTCCTTTTCCACCACTGCCGGTCGGTATGTTGTTCTGAAAACACCTCTCTGAGAGGACGAGCATGTGGTCCAGGTCCTCCCAGCCAGCAGCTGGCAGGGTTTTGCTACTGTCAGCGGGGGCGACTCTTTTATTAATGACTTTGTTCAGGCAACCTAACATCCTGCTAAATGTCTGAATGTACCGCTATTTTAGAACATTTAGGGGAGTGGTTCTCAACCTGTGGGTCGGGACCCCCAGGGGGGACTTTTAAGGTCTTTTTTAATACCTAAAGAAAAAAAAAGAAAGAAAGAAAAGAAAAATGACCATTCTACCACTTTTTGTGGTCACATGTTCAGATGCTGGATTCTGATTGGCTTAAAACAGTGGTAAATCAGTCAACAACCTTGAGTTGGCTCATGGACCCCGCCCACTGTTGTGTTGCAGTTGTATAACTAAATAACCTTGCAGGTTACAACTGTGTTTTCTTTCATTTATATGGTAAATGTGGTAGAAAAGCAATTTACCATTCGAGGGTCGTGGGTTGTAACCCTGAAACAGTGGTAAATCAGCCAACAACCCACTCCCTCTCATGGTAAATGGCTTACTTACATCATCAAAAGTACCGGTAATCAACAAACTATGGTCAAACGTTGGCTAAATTGGCAAATAGTAGTGCTTATCGGGGTGGGGGGTCCTGGTTTCGGCTTATAACTCTTGAACTGTATGAAAACTAAATGTACCACGGCCATTTCTGAATAAATCGATTTTTTGCCATTCTGCACTGCATTTTGATGATGAAATTAAACCTTTTGTTGAGAGTGATCCTACTGATTCTGAACTTTTGTCATGTCATAGTAAGCTACTATTTGGAGTACAGAT